>NC_058339.1:36843413-37146443 GCF_905475395.1 Chrysoperla carnea
AGATTCCAAATTTTCAATATTTATTCGAATTAAATATTATAGCTACTTTAACTTTATACTTTATGAATTAATTGTAATATTAGTTTAAAAAAGACAAAACTTCTGATTTAGTAGTCAACCCAATATGTAGGTACATAACTCACAATTTAATTGATCAGGATATTTATTATGACATAACATAAAGTTTCCTTGTATTTACTTTGAATTATCTCTATTATGTTTAGCTTTTGATAACTCACAACTTATTTTTTTGAATGAAAAAACAAAATTTTGGACAAAAAATACAAATTGACGGATTGTAAAATGTTTTTATATTTTCTAAAAATTAATGGCTAGCTGAATCGACCGATTAAAAAAGTTTTAGCTTCCAAGCTTTGTGGTATTATCTCCTAACCAGCAAACAAATCATTACGTGCGATAAGGAACATGATAAATATGATAAAATATCATCTGCTTTTAAGAGCTATTGGTACCATTATGAAGGAAATGAGAGAATGTGATAAAATAAATGCAAAGCTGTTGATAATTAGATAACATATGGTCAAAAAAATGTTGAACTTTTTACCTACCGCTAAAAAAAATCCAAATGCAAGACGCCATTATTATAATGAACTAAAGACATAAAATAATTTCTCAAAATTTAATTAATATATTATTATTAAATAATGAATTCGCCAATAACGCATTAAATATTATAAAGATACAATTATTATTATAATTAAATATTAAATAAGTAATAAATAAATTTAATGAAATAGGTACATGTTTAATGATAACTTGTTTATGTATGTTGTCTATATATAATAATGTTTTATTGAAAATTATATTTTATTTTATTATAAATAATATTACTTTATAATTTATTATTTTTAATAAAAAAAAAAAAAAAAAAAAAGAAACAATTTTTTTGATATAAACAATTTCTTCATTGACATTTAACAGGTATATTTTACACATAGTTCGATTTAACATTTTAAAATTATTATTTATGTATGTCGATATATTTCAAATTATTAATAAATATTTACAAGATGGTTACTTCATAGAACTACTTGTCTCACTAGAAAACGTGAATTTGTATAGAAATTTCTTTTAAAAAATATTTTAGATCGGCTTTTATTGGGTTAGTCCAACAAAATAGGCCACTTTTCATTTCCAAACTGAATGTAGATTTTAGATACGCTTTTATTGACATTGTAAACAAATGTGATAACTCACTTTTTAGTAGAGCACTTAACTATCGGATCGGCTAAAAATTAAAAAAGACTATAGTATGCAATTAAAGAGAAGCCAATTCGTTGTGTGCGTAGTCATGGTAGGGACAATAAATCGATGCCAGCGCTACCAGTGAAAAATTTTATCTTTATAGGAGGCTGTTATGACTAATTTGCAATTCTGTACATGTTAATGTTATAGAAAATGTCAAATTAAAATTATTGAAAAACTCTAAATAATTAAACTTAATGCATTAAAAATTGTGAAAATAAGAAATCAAATTGCACAAATATTAGTTTTCAAATGTAAATTATCATAATTATTTATTTAAATTTGTGAGACAATAATATTAAATTTTAAGTCATAAATGCAATCCATACAATTATATATGTATCCATACAATTCTATAATTAAAGTAGTGTATCGTTACCATGGAAACGCCTCCAATAAAACTCACGCACGATGCGAATAAAATATCATCATCATTTATGCAAAATTAAAAATTAATAAGTTGGCAGTTAATGCACTTTAAAATTGCATAAGATATTTTAATCGGATATTATTTATAGTCTGTTTGACAATCAAATGTCGACATTTTCTATTAAGTAAATTGTAATTCTGAATTATAATGGCATTTATTAATATTATATTCATTATTCAGTTTCATTCAGACAATAATATTTACCCGGGTAAGTGAGCTTAGCTTTACACCAATCAAATTGCAATATCATTGTAAAGTAACACACCTATACAAATTATTATATTATAATTTTTAATCGAATTTTTTTCCTTTGGTCTGTCATAAAGATTAGTTTTTGATTAGCTTACACTGCAGAAATTGAATTGTTTTGGTCTATTAACGATATCATTTGTTTTTTTAATGGTTTAATTTTATAAAACCGTTTTTTGAATGAAGAAGTCTTTTAAACGATGTCTCGTGTGTGGAAGGTTAGGGATCCAGTAAATTCGTATATTTAATCTATACTAATTCTATAATCGATCAGTTAGTTCAAAGATGTTTTGTATAAGATGATTATTAATGCACACTGATCAAACAAATTTTGTTGCTAGGAAGTAGTTGATTGGCATTTCGATAATTTATCTTTTAAGTAGAACTGCGATAACTGGCTTAAATTGTATTTCAGTAGAGATTGAATAAATAAATAACAGTAATTTACAATAAAACTGTTAAAACGCTAACGCATAACGGTGTTAGAAAACAATTAAAATATAAAAAAACTGTGAAAACTAACTAGACAGAATAAATCTACATTTCTTTGTTTTTTTCGAAAACAAGAATTATTAAAATTATCTTCAGCTATTAAATTTACACTAAAAGAATTTTCCACGCCCCATTTCCTCGCTTTATTTTCTCATGAATGTTTGTGGTATTTAAAATATAATTTATTTTAGAAGTAATTATATTTAATGACAATATTTGTCAAAAAAGATAATAGGTATATTTTTTTAAAAATTTGGACATTATAATTTAAAGAAATAAAAAATGTTTGGCTTGTGCCAACAATTTTAATATTTATTAAAGCATACTTTAAAAAGAATGACATGTTTGTCTACCATAATTTTTTATCCCGAATTATAAATTCATTGAACTGAGAAATTAATTTTAGTAGTCAATTGATTTAAATTTTGTTCGATGCATCTTTATATGCACTGATTTTAAAGTTTTCCAAAAACTAACTCTCGCTACCAAATTTTAGAATATTCTAGACCCTAGATATAGACCCTAGTTTTAAATTTTGATACATAAATTCTTAGCGAATTCTATTTGCAGTAGAAAGTGAAAGGAACTTAAAATTCAATTCCATAATGCAACTCTGACATATGAATCAAAAATATATGTACTGTATGCAAATTATCATAAGTGAATTCTTTCAAACGATATGAGTTGAAATTTTATTATTTGTGAGCTAATCGAAATTATCAATTTTATACATAATTTCGAATACTAGGATACTAGAATCAGACCAAATGAGCCATATTTTATTAAAATGTATTGATTTTTAAACATTCCTCTCATAGTTTTTATGTCGAAAAGTGCCCATGACTATTTTAACTTTAATCAATTTTTTTTTATGAACGATTTTTTACAGACAATTAAATTATCTTTCTTCTGATACCAATTTCGATTATTTAACAGATTGGTGTAATTACCTAAATTCACTTAACTGTTCATATGGTATGAACAGATTTACACTTACCTGATAACAAATTGAAATTGGTATCGAAAGAAAAATAATTTAATTACAAAAATAATAGTATGGGCTTGCCGACGAAAAACCATTCATGGAAAAAATCGGTTAGAATTAACTTAGTTAAAATAGCCATCCATGAACACTTTTCGATAGAAAAACTATGATAGAAGTATTTAAAAGTCAGTAAAATTTCATAAAAATATGTCTCATCTGATCAGATGGGTGAAGTTCGACCTTATACCGTCTCTTGTACTATTATATCAAAGAGAAATTCACAAGAAAAATTTTGGAAAATGTACTTCAAAAAAAGAATTTTATACTTCAAAAAAAGTATAAAATTCAATGCGATTATTGTGTATTTAATTTATATTTTTTGGTGCCGTGTTTAATTATCAATAACGTCATCTGACGACTCAACACGCTCCATTAAAAAAAATATTTTCCTTCAATAAATTATAATTTTTTGTTTTTGAAAATCAATATTTTCAAAACGTGTTTGTTTTCGGCGACTTGGATTTTTTGTGGGAAAATGTATAAATATATTTTGATGGCATATTTTCGTTGGTTTGAAAATTAATAGCCAATTTTTAATTATACTTATTTTGTATACTATATCGTTTTAGTAGCAGCGTGCTTCTAATAAAAATCGTAAAAGTAAAAATAGTATGTTGCAAAAATATTTTTGAAAATGACCGATAGTTAACGAATACTAGGAGCAAATAAATTTTCTTTTTCTATTAAAATTTTATTTTTTGCTGAGTTTTTTGTAAATGAAAAATTCAATTACAAAATACAGTTTTTTTTTGTCAAACATTATTAACCCAAAAAAAATGTGTGCAACAGTTCATTTAAAATTGATAAACTACTTAAAACAATGATAAGGAATTGTAGTTTTTTTAATGTTAAACAATTCTTACGTAGCACATTAGTTTCTTTTTTAATAGTGCAATTTGGTTCATTTCCAACTGACACAACTTACTTAATATTTTCCACTCTTGCGCAAAATTGTTTCAGAAAACAAATGTGCGATTATATTATAAAAACTTTAATTTAGTAGTAATATTTTGCTTTAAGAGAGTTAAGATATCATAATTTTGTATATATTTAGTGATATTTGCTTGTACAACTGGAAAAATTATGCTGAATTATTGTTATTTTTCACTCAATTCATTTTTGAGAAACTTTTAGTTAAAAGTTTAAAATGAATATTATACAAAAGCCTTTCCAAATTTCTTTATGGTACCATCGTAACAATGACTTGATTGATGAATTAATTTCCTTTGATAATTTAATAAAATGTTTATCTCAATTTTATCGCAAAATAAAAATTAAAAAAAAAAAAAAACAGTTTAAATAAACAAATTTATAATAATGGTTACGATTGTAGTACAAATTTTTGTAAATATAAAAGTGACAATAAATAAATAAATACTTTGATATCATTGTTACAAGTCGACGCGTGTCTTATCATCGTGCAGACTGTGGTCGGTTCCGCGTTTTTATATGATAAATAAATATTACATTATACCAAATTCATAACATCCAGGAAGTTTAATAATAAATAAAAAAACATCGATTATTTTTTCTTAAATTAGGCCAAACTAATTATAATACTCCTTGATTTGCGATTATTTTTTAATTTCTAAAAAACCTGAAACTACATAGAATTTTAAAATATTTGTATACATTTTTTTCAGGGTGGAATGTCTGTAAACACACTTTTTATAGAAAAAAAAAAATTTAGAGTAGATAATAGAATTTTAAGTAGAAGAATATAACTGTCCCTTAAATAATTGATTATTTCCAATATTTGTTGCCTGTCAATTTTAAATTAAAACCTTTGAAGTTGTGAACAAAATCGGGAATAAGTGAGAGGAAGAAAATTGAAGTCTATAAGGCGGTAGTTTTGTTTACAATCCAAATTTCCAGCGAAGCATGTGGGCAAATGGTAATAATAAATATAACCAAAATTAATTTTCATAATAATATGCATGTTTTATATTGATATACCTCAATTGTGATATTAAATTAAAATTAAAAATTGCATTATTATTTGGGAAACCTTGGAAAATGTGTAAAATTTCAATATATATATATATATACAAAAATATGAGTTTAATAACAATAAAAATATATTAAAAACATTTTATATTAGTTACTGCCCTTATGTTTCTTAGTGATACTTGTGTAATAAAAAATCTCTATAAATAGAATTTTTAGAAACGTATTTATAGCATGGCATTGATAATCAGATCCCAATTTTAGGTTTATATCTCTACAAACAAAATCATAAAGGGATTGTCAATTTTGTGAATAATTACTCCTAAAACTTACAAAATTATTCGGCATGGAACTCCTTCAACAAGTTCATTGTATCCCAAAATCCTGAATTTATAGATTTGTCAGTTTAATCCATCGTTTTCAAGATACAACGCCCTCCATAAAATTCCTGATGATATTGTGTAAAGTCACGTAGAGCTTTTAGTTATATATGATTTAAATTAAATTTGTGTACTGGCGTCTACCGATAACTATGTAATATAATTGATAAATAAAAACACTGCACGCGTTAACTGATAGTTTCATTAATTTAACCAAATTCAAAAGGCCTTTTTGTATTAAAAGATAAGTGAAATGTGTTAAAATTGTTAATTTCAAGCTTCCGTCAATTTTTTTGTGTGAAATAAATTTCAATTCAGACAGCCACTATATTCTGAAGTGCATACATGTGATTTATTCGTAGGTAAAATTTCTCAAGATCACTCTATGTATTTGAAAATAAATATCATTTGAACAATAATTAAAAATATAATCAAATATTAATATTATTAATATATTTATTTTCAGTTATTGTTATTATTATTATTTTGGATCTTTAAAGTATGAAAAACGTGATGTTTCACCCGCACACAGTTCATATTCAGATCTTCGGTTTTACATTGTTCACAATAATACAATGTATATTTACAATTGGTGTATATTTTAAAAATATTTAATTTCTTGCTATAATTAAAAATTGAAAAAAAAAATGAAAATTTTTAATGTGTTATTTAAAGAATCGCATGTGCACTAAAACAGCTATCATCACGTGTCACGTGGTGTTTCGTGTGGCCACGGGCCACGTCCAGTATCATTGGAATTTTAATTTTATATGACTTTATATTTTTGATTAGGTGATTGCTATTTTATACAAAAATTATTAATTTTTTGATAATAAAGTTAAAAATAGCTCTAAAGGTGTCAAATGCGAATTAAATTTAAATTTTTATTTTTGGAAATTTTTAATTATTTATTTCATCATTTTTCTTTATGACAAGTCGCATTCCAAATTTTCTGTTTTGTACACTGAAAGGCTTAGTAATAATGTGATGGTATTTTCTGACGCGTTAATAAATAAAGCTTACGGTTTTCCAACGCGGGAGACAAAAATAAGTCTCCCGTCTTAATTTTAATAAGGAAACAAATTTTTCGCTCGGGATTCGAAGATTGGTTGTAATGTTCAGTTATCCTACCACTTAACCTCAAACTACACAGTGGGGGAACAAGTCTTGTTTTAACTAATTTCTTCGCAATTTTTACGTTTATTTTCTCCATACAAACCTTCCTTATGCCTTAGATCAAATTTGACAAAATATTAGTCGAATGGATCGAGCCCAGCCGTTCTCGAGTTTTGGGCTTAGCAATACAATTGGCGATTCATTTTTGTTCAAATAGAAGATAAGCTCAACCCTAGAAGTTTAGTCGGAGCATTCGATTCTCCCCGTCAAATGAAAAATAATTTAATAAATAATTGTGATGGGCTTCAACTTTATAATTAACAAAATCTATTGTATTCATCGTATTATAATTAGTTATTTTTCGACTTTAAAACACAGAGCTTCATGTCCTTTGAAAAACAAATTATTTTTTCCTGTTTGTCCTCATTAAAAAACACTTTTTACCTCAATTAAAAATTATAGTGATGAAAATTAAATTTTTATAAAAAAAAAAAAAACTACATCGTTATATGAATAATTTTATTTTATCTGAACAGTATAATGAATGCTTTGTTAAAATATATTATGTAGGTATATTATACTACACACAGAGTTGTGGAAGCAATGTTGCCACATTTATAACACACACAAAAATAAAATATAATAACAATAATAATAATAATGATCGACCTCGTCCCACTTGACGAAACTTTAAAATCTACTTCAATCGATACATTATTATGTATTTAAAAAAAATATTTTGTGTTATTTGTTGAATTCATTATTGTTACAAATGAATTTTTATTGTTTTTACAATATCTGTAAAATTTGTTTTGTAAATTTTGCAATTGTATATTTGGTTTAATCCTTTAAGGCCATATTGAGATCATTGATTGCATGAAAAAATCAATTAAGTAAAATTTTCTCTTGTTGAAGAGTTTGTTCAGATAAACATAACATATTTTATAAATTTACTTGCTAACTTTTGACGATTTGTACGATTTTATCCATATCTGAGGAACTCAAAATTTTGTTCTATGTTTCTGGAATATATAGGTTAAACAATATCCGAAAAATTCAAAAATCGGTTTCATTTTTCCACAGTACCGTTGAGATACCGCCGAAAAATTCTGTAGAATACAAGTCTTTAAAAATAGGTTTTGGGGCGATAATAAAGAAAATATTTTCCCAATCGTCAAATGATCCTTTTATTGTTAAAACTACTTTATATACCGAGCTTTATCCAATTCAGATATCCCCTGATTAATGTAAGAAGAAAGAGAAAAATGTATAAATCAAGTTTATTCGGCCCAAAAGTTTAACTATTTTCACAATAAAGATAAACTTAGGGCTCCTTAATTTCTATGGATTTCTAAAAATTATCCAATGTATCTGAATTCTCGATCTAGGTAAAATTCTTTATTTGGTGTATATTTAACAGAATAAAAAAAATGCCAAAAATAATTCAGCGAATGACATACAAAGAAATGAAGGTGTTCCATTAAGAGAACGGAGTAACAGAATGTTGTGTCCTCCTGTATTTTGATATATGACGGGTTAAATATTTCGGTTAACAAAAATGGCAAAAATATTCCAGACATGAAGGAAATTTTATTTCGGATGCTGTTTTTAATATTTTAACAAAGAATTATCTTCTAATTACTAAAATTTTGGATAACAATTCGTCACAATGGCACGCTAATTCTTGAATGGTATCAATGCTATTTATTTTTAGATTATTTAAGGATCTTTTTTCTTCAAATATCTCCAACGAAAAAAACATCTCCAGGCACTAAATCGAAAGATCTCATTTCGATTAACACCATTGGAGTTTATATTGAAAATGTGGCCAATACTATTCAATGTAGATTGAAAACTACCAATAATACCTAATAAATTTCTTCACCATATATTTTTGAAATTAATACCCAACAATTCGATATAAAAAAAAACTATACGTTCCATTGTTCAATTATGAATAATTGAAAAATTTATGTTACAATACTTTTGATTAGACATTGTTTATTATTGGTTGACTGTTCAAAACACATGATATATCAGATTACCTTTTTATATTAAACACAATAGCTACCATTTTTATATTGTACATACATGTGTTTACTGTAAGATAGGTACTACCCATAACAATTTACATTTTTTACAGTCGTTATAGTTTTATACGGAGGATTGGTCATAATTGTGTAATTAATTTTTAAAAATATATGCCGTTTGTTTTAATGATAATTAAAACTTTTTAATTTTATAAATAGACTGGCAGCTTAACAACACCTAAGGCAGTTCAATCGTGAAATAGCTTTTCTTATAGGAATTCAATAAAATTGAAATATAAGATGAATAAGAGCCAAAATGGTGTATTAAGATTCTTCGATATACACCCGAATAATCAAATTAAAAAAGTAAAGTAAGCAATTGAAAGCCTAGGCGGGAACTGAAAACTAGTGTCATTCAGCATTTCTTGGAAAAACTTAATGTCTATACATAAAAGAGGCGTTAGAATATCGAAAGTGTTTTAAGCTGGCAGACTATCAATATAACACCATATGCTTCATAAATATTTTGATTGGTCTAATGCGACCCAATCTCCATTAGTTATAATTTAAATGAGGGTAAAATTTTATTATCTAAATACTTTAGGGTGAGTTTAAATAGGGATTTATTGTTCTCATGGCAACTCAAAATCATCTTTAATTCAAAATCCTCGTCTACAACTAACTAGTCAAAAACTAAAACAGAAAAAAATTCAACTATAGGAAAATATTTTTTTGAAGTACTGAATACTAATATTATGATACTTGTTTTTCATTTGTCCAATTTTTATTATTTGATTCATTTGACCGATTTTTTTCTTTATTAAAAATTATAATCCATTAATGTTTGCTGATAATTTATGCAAAAAAATGTATGTTTTAATATAGATTTAAATAAATTTTCAGTCGAATGCGTCACGTGGATAATAAATAAGTCTTCCGTATCAAGGCGGGACTAAAATACATGTTAAACTATTTCTACATATGAAAAACTTAATGTATTGGAAATATAATTTTTTTAACTTCGTCTTCGCTCTTTCTATGTAAAATTTAGGGAAACATACTTCTGGTATGTTTAAATTAGTTTCTTGATATTAAATTATATTTATATTCACTCCGAAAATTTAAGGATTTTAATAATTCTATATGTTCTTTGCTGGGAAATTTTTTTGCTTTCTACTTGTTTGAAATTATATTCCTGAAACATTTCAATCAATTTCAGGAAACAAATCATATATAAAAATAATCACCTGTCATCTTTAATTTCTCAGAATTCGAGGTCATTTAAAACTAAAAGAAATTTATAATATTTTTATTTATGTTTTACCATAAATAAAACCACAATAATAATGGTAGGATGACGTGGTTTATATAAAATTTAGTTCCGTATTAAAATCCTAGTAATGGAGAACAATAAAAAATCCAGGGTAAATTTTTTTTGTATACCGTTTAATTACTTACTATCCCAGTGAATCAGATTTAACCGCAATAATTTTTATCAAACAACTTCCTATTCCAAAAATTATTTCTTTTAAATTTAATAGATTTCGAAGTTTTCTAATTTATGACAATGCTATTTAGAAAACATGTATGATGAAAACAAGGAAATCTTTCATACCCAAAGACTACCGCATCATAGCCTTGTCTTTTTTTACCCTCACTTAATTCCCCTTTTGCTCGCCATTTATTGGGTTTTAATTTTTTGGTGCGAAACCCTAATTTAAAAAAATTAAAATACAGTCCATATTACTTGCTGGTAATTTAGCATTCTACAGGTGAAAGTTTTAAAATCAGTTTTGTAGTGGATTTAAAAATGACGGATTTTCATACAAACTTTAATCCGCAATTTATCCCCCTTAAGGGTAAGGATTTAGAAAAATGTAACTCCTATCGGATTTCCTACGCCTACGTCATACAAAGAATACACCTTCCAAGTTTCAAGTCTCTACGATGAGCGGTGTAGGCTGTGCGTTAATACGCCAGTCAATCAATCATTCTAGACAAAGCATTTAATACATATCGAAACCCAATTTTTCATTCGCCAGAACAGGGAATTCTTTTCTCGGATCGACACAAAATATCTCCGTTTGTATTTTTTAAAGGTGATAAAGTTTCGTTTTGGAAATTAAATCGAATTTTTGTTTTATTTGTATAAACTTGACCCAATATATTTAATATATAACTTCAATTTTTTATATTACATTAAAGTTTATTTTTAGACTATACAAAAATTTTTTTTTCTGTAAGAAAATATTATGTCGAATTCTCGTATACTGTGTCAGCCAGATTGTTGCGTGTACGTGCTTTTAAAACAAAATACTGTGAACAGTAGCGTATAGAGAGTAATTATTATATCGAAGTAGGTTAATACTTATTGTATTTTGTTGTAATGTATATTTCGTCACAGGCGTGTGTGTGTTAAATGTATTTCAATCAATATAGGTCTGTTTTCACTTGTAAATTGTTAATTGAGGATAAATTTTTAATATTAGAATTCATTATTGTAGGTCACGTAAAAATTTTGGCTTTCTAACTCTTAAAAACTTCAATATCTTAAAACTAAAACGTAAATCCATTATAACTAAAAATGTCAACTATAAATCATCCATATTGATAGAACATTAGTGGCTACTTCTGATCGCTATACAAGAGACGCAAAAAAGGTGGCATCGCCTTTCTATATTATTTACATGAATTGAAATCTACTTTTTAGAATTTGCAATTTACTGTTTACACTACAATTGCGCCTATAAAATTATTTTCTGTAAAAAGAATCTGCTTTCGAAAACAAGTATATACTTGGGTTATCTGTGCTCTTCGAAAAGTGTAGCATTGCGATTCTTCGTACAGACTTGTATTAATTAAAGAAAAATCGGTTGGTATTTGAATTTCATTTAAATAATTTTTTATTAAATAATGTTGCAAAACTGTCGCCGTTTTTTATAATTAAAATTCTTGACTGGAAATTAAGTTATCTAAAATAAACATTGTTCGAAATCCACTCGTTTATAACTTATATACTTTGTAAGAGGTAAAACAAAGATTCAAAGAACTAAAAATTAGTACTGAACTTATTTTGTAATCCATGCCGTATAGAAACAAATACAAAACATTTGTAGCCCTTTGCATATCATAGACATATTCTATAAGTCCATCAACCGTGTTTTTTCAAGTGTGAAAGTAATTTCTATGGCTTCAAATGAAATAAGTTTCGTGATTTTTATTTTCTGTTTATGAATATGTAATAAATATTTTATTGAGTTAGGCCAAAATTATAAATTCAGCATTTATAAAAGGTAAATGTTCTTAATCCTCGAGTGTTATAAGCTGATTAAATTTAAACTAAAAAATGTAGCAAAAATTAGGGTAAAATAAAAGTCTATGATCATAGAATTATTCGGTTTTAAAAATGGGACAATTAGTTAAATACTTTTGTTACTTGGAAACTATTTCATTTATGTTTTAAAAGCAATATCAGTTAAATTTTCTCCCCGATTAGTTTAAGAGACATCTATATGACCGCTTCAATAGTACTTTTGATAAATGTATTCTTGTATTTTGGGTCCTGGGTGGTTTATTTACGTAAACTTTTCGCTTTGAAAATTTCCAAAATAAGTAAAATTAGTTTTTCTTATAATTAAGATTTCACTGAATGCCGTCTTCAAAAACTTGCATGCACTGTGCTCTGTTTATACATAATACGGTGTAAACCGATTCACGAAATGTCTTTGTGACGAGATACTATCAGAAAGTTTTGTGACGAGATACTAACAGTCTATATTCCTCATAATATCGATGGTTTGCGCGTGGTGTTAGATTTTTATCCACCTCTCATGTTTTTTTTTACAACTATACTAGTTTTTACAACAACTATACAGTGGGCTTTATTTCAAACTCCAAACGTTCGATTATTTTCTAATTTAGACAGCTCTGGTGACCTAAATAATCTCAGAAATTTTCTTTCATTTTAATTGATGGAATACATGGTATATTCAGCAACAGGGCTCGACTCCATAGCGATAAATGGCAAAATTTCAATTAACCAACTAATGACAGAAAGTAAAAATGGTGTTTATTTTAAGGTTATTAATTTACGTCAGAAATGACAGACTCTGTTAATTGAATACAGTTGCTGAAATAATTTTAACTTCAATAATGCAATACATTTTATGTAAAATGATGTTTATTACAGCAAAAAAATAATAGAAATCTATAAATAGGCATAATTTTATCCCATATAAACTTTCAGAATGTATGCTCTCATTTCTTATTACATATTGATTTTATTAATAAAGTCACGTGAAATATCAAGGCTAAAATACAAACGAAATTTTTCGTCAACTTCCTTATTGACTTTCAACGTGTTTTACAAATTGTTATTGTGTTCATAAAACCATATATTTTATTAAATTTTAACTAGAAAACTTGTTTATAATATGTGAAAAATAAATTATAAATTTTAAAACATAAATATTTCCATAATTTCCTTTGGAAACATTGTGAAAATATAATGGAAAATGGTTAAATAAATAATAACAATTAAAATTTGAAACGTTGATTCAATTTAAATATTTTGTTCGCTTGAAACTTTAAATGAAAACAAAAATTTTTGAGAATTTTTCATTGCTCACATACAAAAATTATTAATAAAAATTTTCATGCTATCAATACCACGTGTTTGGGTAGTTACGATTGGGTATTAAACATATTTTTTTTTTCTAAGATGTTTTAAATTTTATTTAAATCAAGAACCAAAATCTTGAACCTGTGGACCTATCTATGACCTGAACTCTTTCAAGAGCATCATACTTCATTAAAAGAAATATTAAAATAATATATTATGAATTTGTTTGAATGTTTAAAAAAAAAATTCTTCTGTAACCCACTAACATACCATTTTACATATATTAAATTCAAATCCCATCATGCATTGGTGCAGTAGTTGACTTAAGTCACTAACTCAGCTAACAAACTTATAACTGTAGTATTAGTGAACACAATTTTTTTTACTAAATATTTAAAATTTAAATTTCAAATTAGACTCAGAGAGTTATTAATAATAATAACTTCTATCCATTATTATTTATTAAATGACCTAATGAATTTTTATGAATAAAAATTTAAAAAAAAATTATTTAAATATATAATTATTTTAAATATATATATCCAATTGATTAATATTGACTATTAATCGATCGATTTTTAATAGTTTTGTTAACATATCTTTTTATTTAAATATGAAAAAAAAATAAATTATATGGTTTTGTAAGAATAATATTATTATAATTATTACAAAATTTTTGTAGTTTTTAAAAATTAGATTATTTTGTAATCGTTGATTTTTTTTTTTAAATTTAATTTTTTCTTTTGTTGCAGGTAATTTATCATCTAAAATTTTGTTGGTTCGAAATTGAAAATTGCGAAATCAATATTCTAAGATAATATTTTAGTATTAATGGTGAGCATATCGGATAGTTCCAGGTAAAATAAAATTAAATAGCTTTTAAATTCATCCATGAAATTTGAAATACAGTCACAAAATGTTTGAAATAGAATATTTCGAAGAATTTAGTTACGAATATTTGTCTTACACTTAAAACGAGGAAAGAATTTTTAATAGAAATTTTATGAAATAAAATTAATAATCAAAAACTTCTGAGAACCAGATCCGTTATTTTAATAAAAAATTTTAAAATTTTATAGAATTCTTTTTTGAGATGGTTTCCAAAACCAGTCAAATACTCTATTTTGATCACCCGGTTTGAAGAGTTTATCCTTTAGTTTTTAGCAGGTTTATTAAAAAATTATAATAACAATTATTCAAATATTTAGTTCCGGTTTTATTATAATTACAATGAAAAATTTAATACTACAATTAAATAAAAATGTTTTTCAATTACGCAAAAGAAAGAAAAATTATTTTCATTTAACTCTTTTTATTTCATTAATTAAATGAAAAATTTACATAATATTATTAATTATGTAATAATTTATTCAATTTCTTATACATAAAAAGTGTTTTGAAAATTTATGATTGGTAGAAATTCCAGTTTTTCTGATTATATTTAAATAATTTTAATATACCGTATGTTCTATTGAAATTCGCCTCCTATTATTTAGCAAAATTTAATATATTCAGTAAAAATATATCATTTTTTTTGATTCTCATAAAAAAATAAGAATTTATTATGACTTATAGAAAATTATTAGTTTGGAAAGGGAAAAAAACCACCAAACCCAATTATATGGATATTTTTTTGTGGGGGTATCATTTTTTTTACACAGTCGATTGCACAGACATGTTATTATATTTATATCAATATTTGTGTCTCCGTCTGAGAAAATAATATATATATTTTTACTATTAAAAAATTATCATTTTTTATGTTAAATGTGGAATTTAGTTCGTATTTTAATGTCTCCTAATCGATAAAAATTATGGTTTGGAAATGTTAGTAAATGTATAATTATTGACCATTTAACTATGAAATCTTTTTTTATAGCTTCACTAATATATTTTCTTCTTGTATATCGTATAATTTTTGCTACTTCTTTAACATATAGAATGACTAATTATACCATGTATATGAAATATATCAAGGTATATTAAGTTTAGTCCCAAGTTTGAAACGCTTAAAAATATTGATGCTACGAACAAAATTTTGCTATAGATATTTATAAAATCAATTAATTAGTCCATTTCTGGTTGTCCGTCTGTCTGTCCATCTGTAATCACGATAACTCAAAATCTAAAGGAGATATCAAGCTGAAATAGCGTGCTTAGGACGTAAAAAGTAGGGTCGAGTTCGTGAATGAGCAACTTAGGTCAATTGGGTCTTGGGTCCGTAAAACCCATCTTGTAAACCGTAAGACATAGAAGAAAAGTTTAAATATAAAAAAATGTTCCTTATAAAAAAATAAACAACTTTTGTTTGAAACATTTTTTCGTAAACATCACTGTTTACCCACGAGGGCGCAAATAAAGTGCAGATTTTTTAGTATGTGTTCAATGGTAATATCAGTTAAATGTGTGTGGGTATTTAAGAGTGGATATCTTTCTTTATTTACATGACGTAAAAAAAACAAAATATTGGATCATCAACATCGCTATACTTGGTATTTCAACAATTAACTCAGTCAATTATTTGTTTTCACTTGTTTTATTACAAAATATACTGAAATTCGCTATTAAGTCAATCAATATTCTTTAATCAAACTTACCCTAATCAATCCTCAAAAAGCAGACAAAATGATTTCACGGTCTAAGTCACCTGCAATGTGTTTTTATATTAAGACGTTTCGCATGATCATATTAGAGACACACACCATCAGTTACTTTTACATTATAATTAGTATATAAAATGTTTTATTTACAATATTATTCATTCTCAACTCAACTTTTCAGTTCTGAAATATATCTAAAAATAAGTAATTTTCTTAAGATCCTAATATTATTTTTTTTTTTATTGAAGTATCTCATTGACACTGTTTTAATTATTGAAAAGATTCATTTTTTTAATTACTAATTGCAATATAAGAATGCGTTTTATATTATTACACTTTATACATTCTTAACTCTATTCATGTTTAAACATCTGACCGACCATATGCTGATTTATTCCTACATGCTACATTATTATAACGACCATAAAACCAATGTTCTTATTTAAGAGGCATAAAATTTATAAATAATAAATATATATATATATACATAATAATAATAATAACTAATATTTTACAATTATATTATAAACAATTGAAACTGAAAGGTATTATTTATAATATTTATTATTTTAAAAAAATATACATATTTGAAGAAAACTGAATATACTTTTGTATGAAATGAAATAGAGAGTAAATACAAGTAAATAATATTAATGTTATAGTCAAAACTCATGTCGATATCAATATTGACAGTAAAAATCAGTCAGAATTTGGAGTAAAATGTTGCTTAGAATACTTGAATTGTTGAAATTGTATTGGATTGCATCATATTTTATACCATGTATATAAAAAATATACCAAGGTATACTAAGTTTAGTCCCAAGTTTGCAACGCTTAAAAATATTGATACTATGAATAAAATTTTGGTATAGGTGTTCATAAAGTCACCTAATTAGTCCATTTCCGGTTGTCTGTCTGTCTGTCTGTTTCTCGTCTGTCCGTCTGTCATCACGACTACTCAAAAGCGAAAAGAGATATCAAGCTGAAATATTTTTATCGTGGTACGGACGTAAAAAAGAAGGTCAACTCAGCCCATTGTTGGTTTTCACTTGTTTTAGTAACTAATTGATGATTTGATTAATTTTCGTCTGAATTGATTTGAAAGGTAGAAGTTAATAATTTGTAATCACATACTTTTCATTACGGAGATCTTTTTTTTTCAGTTTTCCCCAATTTAACAACTCTTCTAAACAACATTCAGTTAAAATTGATTTGACTGCTTCCAGCAGTCAATACCTATCGATATTCACTGAAGCATCCAATCAATATCGATAGTAATTGTCTTTTCAGTCAGAATTTATTCTGACTGGTTATGGGTTTTGACTGTAACATAAGCATGAGCAAATAGGTAATGTAGGTTAACACTTCTGTAGACATGCATAGTCTATTGAAGAATGTATGAAGTAATATGAATGAAAGTGATCGCGAAATTAATAGTTGAATATTATGTGTATCTGTTGTAGAGTTTTTATATGCATTGGAAGAGATATACCTTAGAGAATTTAATTCGTCAATTTATTTGGTGTCTAAACGAAAAATAATTCTTTCTTTTGGAATACAGCATTGGCTTTACCTCCTTGACCAATTTTGTCCAATACCTTTTAAGAAAGTTTTTCTTTAGGTAGTAGTTGGGTCACGCAAGCAAAATATTAAGAAATCTTCAAAACTTTTAATATAAGTAACTAAAAGCGGAATGCACCCGTTTTTTAAATTTGAAGGCAATTTCGATAACTAACATGAGATAATTGCAATTAAAAATGACATTTTTAGCATATGTAGAATGGTTTCTCCCATGTATAAACATGATAATCTTTTTAATTTTTTCCAGTGAAAGAGAATTATTGCTTTCACAAAAAAACTAACATTTAAAAAAATATTATATTTCGAATCATTAAAAAAAAAGAGAATTATTTACCATTTACTTTCCATGAAATATTAAATTAAATATTACATTTAGAGTATTATTTTTAATAGAAGAATATGTGTGTATTCATCCTAGTATATATGTACATTTCTTACTTGTATTATGTTCGATAATAGTAGTCACACTACAGCACCAGTTAAAAAACTTGTCTTTTTTTTTCAAATAAAAATAAATTTTTGTAGGAGTAGTAAATTTTTGAAGTCGAAACATTATTTTCTTTTTAAACCCTATCTTCAATTACAACAATAACAAAAATTATGTTGTCTGTTTAGCCTTTCTTTTAGTTGACGAATTTCTTTACCGGTCATCATATATCATACACCAGTTTACTTGAATAAGTAATATATTCAAAATAACATAACTAAAGTCAGTTCGTTCATTACTTAAGTCAGTCAGTCAGTTAGTGAGTTTAGTGAGTTAGTTGATTTGTTTAAGTATTAGTTGGTGTAGAGTAGATTAGTATGTCAAATGATTGTTTAATAATAATTTTTGTCTAAATTTTATAACATGATTCATTCATCATTATAAATAACATTCATATATGTTGGTTGTATTTTATTAATAAATTACATTAAAATTATTATTATTTAATTTTTTATTTATTTATTAATGTTTTTTAATTTTACTTTCGTATTCAGTTTTTATTGAATATTATATACTTTGCAAATTCATAATGTATTCAATTAAATATTTTTAGTTACTTAGTTATTGAATTTTCGATTTACCTATTGTACGCAGGAAAAATGGTTGCATAACCCCTCAGCACTTGCGTCAACCGTTCGGTAATCATTAGTGATTTGTAAAATAATTTTTGAAATTTTCAAAACTCCGCCATTGTCACACATTTCCCGTGACCCCTCCGAAAAAGGTTCGTCCGCGTTGACAGTAGAACTCATGACAGGATCATCTGAAGTAAAAAAAAAACTTACATTCTGAACGAATTTCATCTAGGAGTGTTTCGGATTATATAGTGCCCACATAGAGAATAAAATTTTTATAAAGTAACTGCCTTTTTATAAAAAAATTTTATATTCTTGCGACTAATATATTACTACTCTATATTGTGCTGCTTCATTTTTCTGCTTACAACGTTTCGCAACTCGAATGTAAGAATTTTGAAGAGTTTTTTTGGTATTTTGTTTTAAATTATCTCAAAATCCATTTGTTATCTACTTAAAACCACAAAATAAACTAAGTTGGGGGCGGTAGAACCATAGTGATCCAAGTCAAATTTTAATTTGTTTAAGAAAGTAAAAAAAATGTATTTTTCAGTTTTTAAGAAATATTTTTTACTAGTTAATTCACAAATAAATTATTTTTACTTAAAAGCAATGATTATCGTTTTTACTCATTAAAAAAATCAATTTTTCATTATGTAAAATGGTGAGATTTCTCGACAAAAAAAGTGACAAATGGCATGCATACTTGGATCACTATGTTTCTACCATTGTTAGTTGTAAATTAAATTATCTTTTTTTTTATATGTTTCTGTATAAAACAAACAAGTCTAAAAATGAATTAACAGTAACATAAATACACTGAATATAATAATAAATTGAATCCTACATAAAAATATAAATAAATTCGGTAAGAACTTTCTCCAATTGCTTCAAGCACATATTTTATGTTACTTAAATATTACGATATATTTTTATTAATAAAACTGTTTATATATACAATCAAAAAATATATATTTTAAGTACTAATCATGTTATATTTTGTTATTGATACAGGCACACACAGAAAGAGAACATGCGTATTGTATTATATTAATAATACTTAAAAATTGTTCATTTTGTTTAAAAAAAAAAAAAAAGTAATAATAATTGATAAGAAAAAATTTCACTTATTGCATAAAATTGACACACTAATTAAGTGAAAATGAACACACACAAAATTTTAAAAGAGAAAATTTGATAATTAAGTAATTAGAACAGATTTTAAACACCCGGTGTGTATCTTTAAATTAATTAACATGAAGTAAAATGGAATGACTCGTGTTAAAAATATCAGGTTTCACGTTTTCTAAATATTATCATTGATAAAGATTATTTATGCAAAAAGGGCATCCATATCTTAAATCGTTCATTACACATCGCAAAATATATTTTATGATTTAGTTAAAATAAGTGAACACAAACAATTGACTGAGTTAATTTTGAAATACCATGCATAGACAGTGTCGATTACTCTATCACATACACATACATAACTGATATTTCATATAATACATACTATACAATTTACGCCTAATTTGCGCCCTCACGGGTAAACAGTGATGTTTACGAAATAATGTTGTCTTTTTTTTTACTTTTAAACTTTTGTTCTATCTCTAACGGTTTGCAAGATGGGTCCTACGGACCTATGTTGCTCATTTGCGAACTCGACTCCACTTTTTACGTCCTGAGTACGCTGTAAAAATTTTCAACAGACGGGCGGACAACCGGAAATGGACTAATTAGGTAATTTTATGAACATCAATACCAAAATTTTGTACGTAGCATCAATATTTTTAAGCGTTACAAACTTGGGACTAAACTTAGTATACCTTGCATATTATTACATATATGCATGGTATAATTATTATTATGTTAAAATTCAGAATTTAGTTGTTTTGAAAAGCAGATTACGAAATCCCTTAGGACAAACGAATACACGCAGAAAATTTACATCAAAAATCTTCTTGCGTATTGCATTAGAAGCAATAGCCAGTTTCCATTCAATTTTTCAAAAAAAAAAAAAACTTTGCATTCTTAAATAAATGAAAAACAATTATAATGAGAAAATTTTTATTAATTAAAATGAAATGGATATACGGGGAAATAAGTAAGAAAAACAGTAATAGAGAAACAATAATTTTTTCTCATGTCATTATAAACAAAGATGGGGAGAATATTAAATTTAAAAAAAATTTAATAGTCATGTTCATGTCTCTTCTACAGTGTAATTCTACAAAAAAAAAAAAAAAAAAAAAAAAAAATACAGCCATATCTAATGGAAGAAATAACTATTATTAAAGATAGAGTATATTCTTCTACAACAATTTAAAATAAATTTTAATTTTTTTTTTGTATTCTCTGAAAATGTTTTATTTTTTTTCAATTTATGTAATTAAATTTTCTGAATTATATACGGTGTTGTGATATTTTTTGAAAAACGTCTAACAAAACAATATTATTTCTTATGTTCTTAAAAACCCCTTGTCGACAATCTTGTAAATACAAAAAAATTTATAATGATATTAAAAATTAATTTCAAGTAATGTAAAGAGCCTTAGAGAGAATAATTTTTATCGGTACAATAAAAACTCTTCGGTGTACTACACCATACGTAAATAAAAAGTATAATACTATGAAAGTGTTGTAAAACAATATGCTTCTTAGATTAGGTTAGGTTTTATTGGCTGTCCATGAATGACACATTTAGGCTAAAAGAGCGCATTGTGATACCATATATGTGTTTTACCAGATTTTTATCAGATGCTCAATTTCAGAGGTTGGGTGCATCTCCGTCATAGGTTGTTGAAAAAGAAATAATAATCAATTTTTATATTTTATTTCAATTCTTTCGCCTAGAAAACTTTTTTCATGGCTATATATATAATTAAATTTAAGTTAATTAAAATGAATATAATATACACACACAAATTAAAAAATTCACAGATTACAAACGTTTTTTAGGTATAGTGTGCTATGATCGTGACGTAATAATGTTAATTGACAATTCGATTTGACGTTTTTCATATCAAACTACAAAATTAGACCTAATACCATTACAACTTAAAAATTAAATTAAAATTAATTATAAAACGAAGAAGTTATAAACTTTCAAAGATCATTGTCCGCCTTTTCTTGCGAAACGAGGTTTTGTATAAAATCTCTTTTTCGAATTCTTGACTCACTTCTGTTATATGACCCTTTTTGTTTAACTAGGAATAATCGTTCTTATTTTGCGTATTTCTAAATTGTCAAAAACCAATGTGATCGTGGTTTTAAGGTAACAAATAGATTTATATCCACGAAAGCTAGATAGAATATTATAAAAATTATGTAATGCATACATTTTTCAGTGCATAGGAAGGAATCTCTAGTATCGTTAATAATTATAGTACTTGAAGTCTATTATTGTATTACCTAATAAAAAAAACTCTAGTTGTTTAGATTTAATAATTATTATTTTATAGAATTTTATTGTTCTTTTGTTGAAGCATAATGTATTTTTTATAAACGATATATTTTTATAAAATACTATAAAGTACTGGAACAAATTAACTATTTATTTATTTTTGTTTGAAAAGTAGTCACGAAATGTTGAATCACACTGGGATTATTTTTGTAGTGGATAATGTGTTGTGTACTTCATTCAAGAGAGTAGCTTTAATGAAAATTTATGTTTTTTTTTTACATAAAATACAGATTTTGTTTTTTAATCAGGAGACTTGACAGAATTTTTTTTACTGTTATAAACTGGTTAATTAAATAAACAGAAAAATGTTTAAACATGGTTTAAGCATTTTTCGTGGAAACTTTTAAGTATATATTATTATGAAAAATATAATCCGACCATTTTGATAGTTTTTATACCATTTATATGAAATATACCAAGGGATAATAAGTTTAGTGCCTAGTTTGTAACGCTTAAAAATATTATGAGCTATGAACAAAATTTTGGTATAAGTGTTCATCAAATCACCTAATTAGTTCATTTCCAGTTGTCTGTCTATCTGTTGTCTGTCCGTCTATCATCACGATTATTCAAAAACGAAAAGAGATTAAAAGTTGAAATTTTTATAGCGTGCTAAGGACGTAAAGAGTGAGGTCAAGTTTGTAAATGAGCAACATATGTCAATTAGGACTTGGGTGCGTTGGACTCATCTTATAAACTGTTAGAGATAGAACAAAAGTTTAAATACAAAAAAATATTCCTTATAAAAAATAAACAACTTTTGTTTGAAACATTTTTTCGTAAACATCAATGTTTACTCATGAGAACGCATGTATGTATTTGTAATGTGCCAGAGTAATCAACACTGTCTATACATGGTATTTCAACAATTAATTCAGTCAATTGTTTGTTTTCACTTGTTATAAGAGATATTAAAATAATTTTAATAAAAAAATTTTAAATGCAAAATTATTGAAAAGTGCAATGAATTTAATTAAAAAAGGACTAATAACGTTAATGACCAGCCTAAATCAAGAAGCAATTAATCTCTATTACATTTTCTTAAAAAATTTATGTTAACAAGACAGAGAGAGAGTTAGGTGTGTCCATGTTCTTTTTGATTCTGTTTGTGGGTTAACAAACAAATATGATTATAATAAAATAATAAATAAAATATATAAAAAAATAAAAGAATTTCTTTTCAACACAAAAGAACTAAGAATTTCATCATATCCATAAAAAAAAATGAAACCGTCGAAAATTCTTTTTTGTAATAATTTTTATTATAACTCTTTTTTTATTTGAAGTCATCCCTAACCTAACCTTATGATCTATCATCGTATTCGTATTATTACCGAATGAATAACCGATTTAACCCGAATTGTGTACACGCAATTGTGAGAGTGTGTTGTATGCGTGTGCGTTTTTTTTTTTTGTGTTGTATTGTTGGTAGTACTGACTGAGTGTTGTTGTAATATGAATGTGGTTTTATTTATTTTAATGGTGTAGTATATATTTCAAAATAAAATATTATAAAACTTTCACAATGGTCAAATGATAATTTTTGAAGTATAGTGTGGTCAAATAAATAACTTTTATATGATCTTTCTGTGACAACTCAAATCATAGACTTTATAATGACTTATCATTCTTTGTTGTCACAGTTCATTAATTTGTTTTTTTATTCGTTTACAAGAGTGAGAAAAATGAAATATAATTGTAGCCAATCTTTGAATTTCAATGACGAATACTTCGCCCGAAAGGTCTTTTTGTAAATATAGCACTCATTGTGAACAATTTATCCCATTTTATAAGGCAGGCGAATTTTTATTCGTTTACAAGAGTGAGAAAAATGAAATATAATTGTAGCCAATCTTTGAATTTCATTGACGAATACTTCGCCCGAAAGGTCTTTTTGTAAATATAGCACTCATTGTGAACAATTTATCCCATTTTATAAGGCAGGCGAATTTTTACTCGAGGCGCATGGTTAGTACACATATGACACTATGTTGACCCTGTTGTCCGATGGTGTCCTATGGTGAATTGGTGATTCTAGCACAGTGGATCAAAACTATTGATAATCTTCTGTATCCAGCTTGTAGTCTTGTAGTTTAGATTGCCTCGTGTAATTGAATACAAAAATACAAATTTTAAGTAAACTTTTTAAAGTATTTTTTATTTGAGGCTCGACTGATCGTTTATAATTTATGACAATCAAGAAAACTAATGACTTAGTTATTTTCATATTCTATGTAATTTAAAGAGACTAAAAATCAATAGTTGTATAATAAAATTTGATTCGGCATAATTTCATTGACTCATCGGTATAAATCAAAGTTGGTTCTACTGGTAGCCTCTTCCTTCCTTCATTTATTTGTAAACTTTATTCAATTTAAAATAGTAAATTACACATCTAGGAAGCAAAAGTAAAAATTGTCTTGGATTTCATGTTTATAGTCTCACAAACATGTGATCTGAGATATTCTTTACTTTTTCTCTCGTGGTGTGTATATCTCTCGTATTCTGGTGGAGGCAGAAAGCGGCAACTTTGTTTTGCACAGCGTACAGAAAGTTGACACTTTCTGCACGGAGGTGAGAAGAAGTATTATTTCTCATAGCTTGAATTGATGAACACATGGCGTAGATAAGTTTTTTGTTTAGGAATTGGAATTTTATTAATTGAATCTCGAATTTGAATGATAGTAGTTACTAATAATTTCGAAGAATACTTTTTGTACCCACTCAATATTTTTAAACATTATTATATTATTTTTTTTATATTCTACTTATTATTAAAATATTTGTTATAATATTTATTACAAAACTGGTCCTATATAAATTTCGTTATATTCCTTTTTTTAAAAATAATAGGAAATTTTTGTTTCAACAATATTTTCGAAAGTATTGTTTTATACACGCATATGTGTGGATTATGAGCAAATAAATTACATAATCAGTGTTTGTAAAAAAAATTTTAGTATCCAATTTTTTTTTTTGAAAAATTTTTGCCTACCATTTTGAAATTAAAAATTATGTTCTCGCCTGTATACATGAAAAATTTCACTTCTTAAGGTCTATCCTCCAGAAGTATTGTGATTCCGCCAACCAGTGAAGGCCTGACGACGCGAATATACTGACTCGTCTGCCATAACTATTGCTAACTTCACACCGATACTGACATAGTAATCCACAAAAAATTTCTCTCCGTGTAGGTCGTAGGAAATAACCTTCATTGTTAAATCAGAAGTAGTGGGGTAGAAATTTCTGAAACTGTTGATTGGAAAAATTATTAATCAAGTATTTCTTTTAAAGATTTTCTGCTTACATACTCCTCTTTAGGACTTATAAAAAACCCACCCAAAGAACCATTTTACTCTTAAAACTCTTGTTCTATTGTCTAACGAAATATCTTGTATGCGAAAGAGAATTATGTAATACTTCGAAGACCAATCGGCATGACATAAAAACTACTCAATCGTGAAGGAATGTCTAATAAATTTGTCTTCTAAAATAAATTTATTATTGTTTTTAACACTAATGAATTTATTGATTTATTAAATTCAAAACAATTACGCCCCTTTATTGGTTTTACGCAATTTTTTACTTACACATGATGTATGTGTATTATTTTATTGGGCAGTTACTATTTACGCCTTTTATTTTATTTCTTTTTCAATTGCGTTATTTCTTAAGTATGTTAACGTACCAAAGTGTGTTTTTATTTTATTATCTACTATTGATTTAGTTATAGTTTATTATTGTACGAAACGAAAAAGAAGCACGTTGAAAACGAAAATTATTTTAAATTCAATCTTACTATTTCTTAATTTTTTACAATGTTGTATTTCGGAGACAAATAAATGAATAGTTTTTAATTTTTTTTGCATTTTTAAATTTTCTGTGTTCCTTGAATACAACCTTAAAATACTCATCTATCGCACTTTTGTATTAGTTAATGTTGTTTTTGTATATCAGCATAAATATTTAAAAATTATTTTCTTGTTTTTAATGGATGTTTATTTTATTTTAGTTTTAGTTACAGAAAGACAGATTATTTTAAAAATTGTCGTCGCTAATTTGTCATAGTTTGACGTTGCCATAATTGTTTAATCGGTGATGGCAACGTGATCCTGCTTGAACCAAAACATTTCGATCAATTGAAGTTTTCAGAAATGAAACAGTTATCGTTTTTTAAGATGTTTTAAGGTGTTTCGATAGCAAAAAGAAAGTGGTAACCATAAAAACTAAAATTTTGTCTGTCAATGAGTATTTAATACGCCTTGTGTATAAATTTGAAAAGTGAGGTCAAGTTCGTAAATGAGCAACATAGGACAATTGGGTTTTGGGTCCGTAGGATCTATCTTGTAAACCGAATGACGAAAAGTTTTAATGTAAAAAATATTCCTTATAAAAAAATAACCAACTTTTTTTGAAACATTTTTTCTTAAATATCACTGTTTACCCGTGAGGGCGCAAATTAGGCGTAAATTGTATAGTATGTAATTATGGGAATATCAGCTATGTATGTGTGATATGTATGTATGTATAATGTGAGAGTCATCAACACTGTCTATGTATAGTATTTCAACAATTAACTCAGTAAATTGCTTATTTTCACTTGTTTAGCTTTAAAATTATACCAAAATTAAGAACTGTGCATAAAAATGAAAAACTTTTTTTGGTAAAACCACTGACTTTGATAGTTAATTTTTCCTAAACCGTACAAAGAATCGATAAGAATTTTTCACAAAAGACGTATAAAAGTATTATTAATTGACAAATAGAATTTCAAATTTTTAAGGCATATTTCTAGGACAAAGAAAAGAAGTCTTAGCATGTTCAATAAAATTTTCTTATTTTTTATTGTTTGTGTGTTTTTAATATTTAACATATGCGCTAATAACAGATTGCATTGCGTACTGACAAAACATTTTATAATTTATAACAAGAGGTTACTTTGTTTTCTTTATACGAAGTTAAATACATAATAATACTTTACACACAAAATGAACGATTGCAAAATCGTCATATCGTTAAATGAAATGTGTATATGACTCTTTTTTTTTTTTTTTTTTTATATAAATTTTTATTGAATTTGTGTGAAATATAAATATTACATTTTCATTTTTATTATTATTGTTAACATATAAGTTATAAATGTGTATGTGCTATAGTCAAACTGTGTTAACATAAATCATATCACATTTGTATTAAAATTAGAGCAGGCCTTAATAAATTTAAGTAACTATTTAAATGTCTTATTTAAGGTGTTTCGATACCAAAACGAAATTATTACTGAAAACTGAAATTTTGTGTGTCAATTAATGACTATTTAATACATCTTTTGTTAACTGACTTCAAACAAAAAAGGAGGATGTTATCAATTCGACTGTTTTTTTATGTGTGCTACCTCAGAGCTTTCGACTGAGTAAACCGATTTTGAAGATTCTTTATCTATTTGAAAATTGGTGCTTCCCGTGTGGTCCAATTTCATTTTGGTCGAGTTCTAACAACGGCATGAGAAAAGCATAAAAGTCTTAATTTTGCATTAAGTATGCACGACAAGAGGACGAATGCCTCAATATCACACCAGCCGATTTCGATGATGAAAAATTAGTTAGTGTACTTCAGATTCACTAAAAATCACAAGATAAAAAAAACTTTTAACAAAAAAAAACCGAATTCAAAAGAAAAACTTTTCCAAAACAAATTAATATGCACTAAAAAATAAAAAATAACGATAATATTCGTTGTGTGCGTAGTCATGGTAGGGGACAATAAAATCGATGCCAGCGCTTTAAGTGAAAAATTTTGGAGTTAAAGGGAGCTGTTATGACTAATTTGCAATTCTTTACATGTTAATATAATAGAAATGTCAAATTAAAATTATTGAAAAACACGAATTAATAAAACTTAATGCATTAAAAATTGTGAAAATAAGAAGTCAAATTGAACAAATATTATTTTTCAAATGTAAATTATCATAATTATTTATTTAAATTTGTGAGACAAGAATATTAAATTTTAAATGTAAGTCTTAAATGCAATCCATACAATTATATATGCATCCATACAATTCTATAATTAAAGTAGTGTATCGTTACCATGGAAACGAAACTCTCGCACGGAGCGAATAATGTAGTTAAAATTATTGTTATTTTTGGAGTCGTTGTCATCCAAGCTAATGGAGCAAACTGTTCTGTTAGAATTGTTTCCTTGGCTGACACCGACTCCATAAATAATAATAATTTTTACTACATTATATTATCGTTATTTTTTTTTACTTTTTAGTGCATATTTAATTGTTTTTGGAAGTTTTTTTTGAAGTAGGTTTTATTTTTGTTAAAAGTTTTTTTTATATAAAATTCAAGTTGAATCTCTGTACGGTTTACGATAAATTATTTATTATAAACAGCCCTTTTTACATGGTGGTGGAAGTCTTACAATGGCGTACATTTAAAAAAAATGTCCGAAAGAGTTTTTACTAACCTTTTTTGTCCGTATAAAAAAGAAGAAAAAAGTAGACCGACCATTTAAGTTAGGATATCATTTTGACAAAATTTTATTAAAATTTTTTTTTAAAGAGAGTGAGAAATCTGTTTCGTGCACGCGTTTAAAAAAATTTTAACTTCGTGGACTTTTATTTGAAATTTTAGGGTGGTATTAAGAAATTCATTAGTTCAGTAAAAAACAAATCCATTTTTATTCATTACCAAGTATAATAGGTACCTTAAATATGTTTTTCAGTAGTTTTACTGTACAATTTTTTTCACTGTTTCAATTTGTATATGTAATTATTATCTATGTAAAATCACACGTAACGATTGTCAAACAAATAAAGCCATTTATATGTTGTATTTTGAATAAATAAAAAAAGAGTCATTTAATTATAATAATAGTTATAATAATTGTTTAGTATCTGAATTAACAAATCTTTAGTAACAACATTTTTCGTATAAATTTCTAAAAAAAATAAATAAAAAAGAAACACGATTGTCATCAGTAGTGGAATATACAAAAAACAACAATTCAGTAGTCAATGGTATTATTTATTTTTTCAAGAGTAGAAATTTAAAAAAAACAAAAATATTGCGTAAGGTTGTTTAAAAAGGTTTGTTACAGTTTAATATTATATAACGTGGAACATCGTAACCACTCTTATATTATCTTATGAAAAGTTACATGGGTGTGATACATTTTGATATACATCGGGCAGATTAATTTTGAAAGTAATTGTTAATTTTTGGACTAAAATAATTAAAAATTTTATTATATATGTTTTTAATTTCATTAATCTAAGTTTTTCTAATTCATTCATCTTTTGTTAAAGTCGTTGCTAGATAGCAAAAGCTGTGAAAGTAGCTTTTACAATAATAAATAAATTAGGAAAATTGAAATAATTCGTAGAATTGGTATACTATTTCTAGATATATTTGGCACTTTCTAATGTTTTTTAGTTTCTTTTTAAATATGAATCGAGCTTTAAATTGAAGTCTATTCAGTTAGCAATAAGAGAAGTCATGGCATAATTAGTCAATTCATTAAATTTGTTATTAAACGTGATTAGAAATAAAACTTAAAATTAATATAAATGATAAATATTTTGTATTCTACTACTACTGAAGTCGTGTGAGTGCGACCACTGTTGTCCACACGACTAACTTCCTAGAGAGAGAAAAACATTAAATAGAAGGTCTTGTTAGCCTTCATAATTATTCTTCGAACATTTACTGCAGCTTATGGTGGAACGATCATTATCTCCATAGATAAATGATGTGTTATCCACTTTTCAGATTTTGTTTATTCGGTTTTTTCCAGTTTTTTTATTACCATTAAAAACGGCTCAACTAATTCTACAGAAAACTCTTTCAGTTCTTAAATACGAGATTATGCGTCGAATAAACCCAATCACGTGTTAATGTCATAACTGGTTCGCGAGATAATCGAGGCGAAAGAATCCGAACGAACATACGCACATACGTACACAAATACACACACAGACATCAGATTGAAAAGGATTGATTTAGATATTAAGATCTTGAAACCGCAGAAATATGTAAAACTGGAGATTTTAAAAATCGGCCCCTTTACATTAACTTACTCTGGGAAGTTAATTATTTCAAAATAAAACTAGTTTGCATGATTAAGTTAAAATAAATGTGTCATAAAAATAAAATTATCTCACGGTATATAACGCCACTTAAGTTATTAATGAAAAATAATTCAAAATTTTGAATTTACATTGATGCGTTAAGTATGGACTAGGAAAGTCCAAAACATGAAGCTTTGAATGTAGATATATTTGCATGAACATCTGAGACCGGTATTAATATAAAAAATTGCGCTCTAGTGTTTTCTATATGTATAAAAATGCATGTCATATACAGTAACTTTAAAATATTTAGATATTTTTTATTGATTACAATTATTTTTAAAGGGTGTTGAAATTATATTACCGGATACTGCACCTAAAGCTTTTGTTGATTGTAAATTTCAGTTTGTATGTAATTTTTATTTTATAATTTAAAAATAACTCTATTGATTTACTTCCTCCTTGCCTACATTACATGGAATTGCATTACTCTATAAATTAGTTTAGTGCACGAATTTTTTTATGTATAAATTTTGAAATATTAAAAACCAACTGAATTATTTAAAACTATTTTTGTATACGCAATGATACTCAAATCGTAAGACAGGTAGGTATATAAGTTGTTAATACCGCATCACAATGGCACAATTTTTGAATTTTGGAAAGCAGTTTTCGAGACTCTGTTCGAATAGGGTATTCCACTATTTTTGAAAAAGTACCTCAAAATGTTGATTTTGCTAATAAAAAGCCACCAAAGATTTATTTCGAAAAAATACACACGCTTTCTTGCCAAAAACTTAAATTAAATTTTAAAAATTTTTTAAACTGTCAAAAACGGGAGCATCCAATTTGATGACGTAATATCGATATCATTATACGAAATAACACAAATAAGTTTGACAGATACATTCATAGACACCTGATTATAATAAATATAAGTACTTATTATCTATGGATATATTATACCCATCTATCGACACTGAACTAAGGTCTATGGCTCATATCGATATGACACTGCAGCAGGGCTTGCCCGCGTTTTAGGTCACGTGATATAAGTTTAATAATTACGATTTTAATTTTAATATTTTAAAAGAAAAATTTGCTTTTATGACTCGAAATCAGAATATTTAAGTATATTTTTACATAAATTTTAACTTTTTTCAAATTTCATAATTTATTTTTGACTAACGATAATACCCTACTCTATTAGCATTCATTTTGAAATATAGCCGATTTGAATTTGTTTTTCCGATACGATCACCATTTATATCATATTCTTCTTAGTTGATTTAAACGGCGATCATTTTTATTTTTATTTCAATTTTTTTATGGAATTCCTACAATTAATACGAATGAGCATTTGGCGTCCTAATCAGCATTTTTTTTTTTTGGCTAAACATCGGTCTATAATCTGCTTCCTTGATTGGTCTTTGATCACTCAATATACAGCAAAATAAAACTATTTAGAATTTTTATGGAAATAAAAACAAAAATTACATGAAAAAACAAATTTGAAGAAAATTTACTGTTATTTAAAAAGAATATTGAAAAATTTATTGTTAAAATTATCTGACGTTAATTTTAAATTTATTGCATGTAAAAAAAAATTCCAAATTGTTAAAAAACTAATTAAAATTAATCGCATAAAATGGAAGACAAAAGATTCAATTTTATAACTTTGACGACAAAGAATAATGTCTACAAACATTAATTACACATTTATGCATGCATAACGAATTATGTTGACTTGTGAATAGTGCAGTAAAATAAATAACAATTTTTAAAAATAATATTTTGGCTATATACACAAATTTCAATTTCTGATAGTTCATTTTTTTCTTTAACAAGTATAACATGAATTTCATACATCAAAAAGGTGTTACAAGAACGTCTGGCCAAAACGATATGACGATTTATATCGGCTTTTGTGTTCAAATGTGTTTCATTTTTTAAACCTCCGTATACAAATTACATAGTAGTTTTTTATTTTCGATTTCGAAAATTCAATAGATTTTTAGAATATAAGTAAACAAACATCGTTCTACTATGATTACTTTTTGTGGCCGTGAATGTTTTTGATCAGAACGATCAGAACAACATTTGTGGGGGGGGAGGTTTGTTATATAGTAAAACTCTAATAAATTCATAGCTTTGATCGCCCGTTGCTCGAAAATTGCTCTTTAAAAATGTTTGTGGCCGTGGGAGCTTTTGATCAGAACGATCTGAAGTACATTTTGGGGGTGCTTTGAAAAAGTTTCACAGAAAGCCATTTTCCTATCTAATATTGTGGGGTTCTTTTCCTCGAGTACGATATTGAAATAATTAAATAAAAAAATGCAAAATAATAGCCAACAACGTATAGTGTCCATCATCTGCCTCCTTGAAAATGGCAATTTATAAGAGGTTATCTGTTCTAAAAAAAACTTTTTCTGTCTAATTATTAAGATGCATTTTCAATTTACGTATCTGCAGATAGCGGTCATATGATGCATGAAGTTATTTAAAATTTCACAGGCATGCATTTATAGGATAAAAAGTGTATATGGCGATAAGTGTAAAATAATTCAGGTCACACGTGTGCTTATTGAATACATGTGGTTATTAAATCAGCCTATTTATAATTTTTACATCATTTCAATGCACAAATCATAAATCATCTCTTTAACTGTTTTTTGTTTCTTTTATTCCATTTCTTATTATACGTGCAATCAATCAATTTATCGATGGACTTCTTTTTGAATATGCTATTAAACTCAAATAACATGTAAGTTACATATAAACACGTTTTAAATATTTATATTTTAAGTGACAATAAGAATCAGAAAGTGTTATACTTGTCGAATAATTCAAAATTGAATTTGCAAGAAAAAATTATTATATTTTACTCAGAAAATTTAAGTATTAATTCCAATTCTAAATATTTACGTTCATTAATCTTACGTTTATTAGAATTTTAAATTGAGATTTTCACACCCATAATTTCACGATTATCGCTCAAACAATTGATTTATATTCACAAAACTTTTCACGTCTAGCCAAGTAAATCATTTCGAATTTATTTTATTTATAATAAAACTGTACTTAAAATAATCTTAGGCCATAGAACCCTTTGTGATACCATATATGTGTTTTATCACCTTTCCGTTGATAATTTCATTTATCAGCTCCTCAATTTCAGAGGTTGTGTACACCTCCTTCATGCATATACCATGCACTACACCAGCCAATCACAACTATTAATTAAATTAATTTTGTTGCGACGGCGGGAATCGAACCTTCTACCCTTACTGCGGACCGAATTGGCTACGCCTTAACCAACTGAGCTAATAGGGCGACTTTACCATGTAAATATCTAAAATTACTGATGTGTATAGATGTTTCTGTGAACAACAGATGTGAGTTCGTATTTAAAACGCTAGATAGAGTATCTCTTAACTGGAAAACCCAAAACCATTGAATCATCGAGCTAGAAATTTCAGTATCATAATCTATTTCTAGTTCAGATTTAGTTACGTCTAAACTCGTATTTTTTATTCTTCTTTTTCAATCTTTCATTAAGATACATGTTTTTAATCGGTCTCAAAGAACTGCACTCTCAAATAACTGAAAAGTTTAAGTTTTTCACAGTATAACGGTACGGTATAAAAAGAGAAAGATTATTTTTGCTGATTTATGAAATAAATAGTGTAAGTTCAATTAAATTATGCAGCATATCAAATTTAACTTTGTATTCTGCATTTATTTGCGCTCCCACCATATATATTTATTAACCTACAGTGCGTCATTAAATGTCAAATTTTCTTAAACGTTATCGAGCTAACACCTTCCAAGAAGAATTCTTTAAATTCACAATATTGTTTGACTTGAATTTGATTTTATAAAACTTCTTCTTAGCTAGATGAGCTAATAGCTAATACTTATTTGAAAAACTTTCTTCGAAAATAGAAAATTCAAATTTAAATCTACACAGAAAAATTGAAACCTTTTTCTTCGATTTTGCCTGTTACTACTTAAATCTTGCTTTCGTTACCCAAATATTACATTTTTAATTTAAATAGTTTCGATTCTGAGTTAACGATGAGAATAAATAATACTTTTTAACCTTACTTATTTATTAGTAGATCAAAAAGTCAAAAGTAACTTGTAATAAAATTATGTATTGTTTCTTGAACAGAACACAATAAGTAGTAAGTTCATTAAGATAATGAGTTTAAAGGGTAAAAAGGTTTTATTATTTTATTATATTACTACTAGGTTAAAGTATAATATGTTGACCTATAACCTACACCACCACCACTAATAGATACATACTACGTACACATGGTATATCAAATAAATCTTGTGTATACAGTTGCCATGCCAACAGTGCCACACTCAATTATATGTTTAATAAGGCGGTGGTAACCAAATACACAACCATGTTATTTATATAGTGGCTCAACATAATTTCAACGTATAAGGTTTTTCATACGACCACCATACCGAAAAGGAGTTCACTAACACACGGACTAGCACATCCATAACAGTTTTTCGCGTTATGTAGTCCTTCTCTATATATTTTAAATGCGAAAGTAAGTATGTTTGTTTGTTACGCTTTCACGCTAAAACTAGCGAATGGTTTTTAATGAAACTGTACAGCAATATAGCTCATACTTCAGCATAACACATGAGATATAATTTATAAAGATATATTAATAAAAGTAACAAAAATTTAAAAATTAATTTAATTTGACATTACCATAAATTACAGATTTCTGTAAAAGTAGTCATTTGACATTACCATAAATTACAGATTTCTGTAAAAATAGTAAATATAAAATATTTCACGACCATCTTTTCTGATATACTCAATGAATAATTACGACTATTAGACTTTAAAAAAAAAAAATAGAAAACCATACATATATTTTACCTGTGTAAAACAATCCATACCATTATTTCGAGTGTTATAGAAAGGGGATGAGCGAGAGCAATCTTTATCAATCTTTACTTTTAAACCCAGCGAAGCGGGTGGGTATCACTCGAGTACCAAATAATTTTAGTTTTGGATGTAGTATTTTGTAATAAATAGGGGTTAACTAACATACCGTTGTGACTACACATACTTCGAGCAGTTTTTCGCGTTATTTTCTACTTAGTAAATAATTTTTGGTTCCGGTGTGGTAGTGTTTTGTAATAAATTTATTATATAGTGAAACTTATTTTTCGCATAAAAGTTTTTGTTTGTAGTTAATTTATTTTATGAAGTTAAATACAATCTTTATTCGAATTCTAGATAAAATGAGTTGAAAAATCAGGCCAATATGTAAGACACAGTTCAAGCCTAAGTGTGCTAGATGAAGACAGTCAAATTAGCCTTATTTTGGTATTGGTGCTCATCACTAAGACGAATTTATTAAGCAGTTCAGCGATATTTAGGGAACCACACTATTTAGAAACAAAGCAAAATTAATTTTCAATTGGCGGAGCAATTAAAAATTGGCTTAAACCCTTAACTTAAGTAGTGCAACTCTCTGAATATTATCCTTGCTCAGTGTTGTTTGAGAACCTAATAACATCGTCTAAACATATTTTCAACTATGAAAAAATAATTCCAGAAAATTTACGCTTACTTCATGATGTATGAACTTTAATTAACTCTTCCCAAAACTTTGCCATTTTCTCTATATTTCTTAAAAATAACGAAAAGTCCATTGGCTTGTTTGAAAGCTACAATAACAGACATCACTTATATAACAAAATTTTTTCTGTCGAGCCAAAAATTTTTTTAAGGAGTAAGAAATCTGAAATATTATAACTATTCAAGTCCTCACCATGCGCAAATGTTAATGTATTAAGCGATACTGTCAGATAAAATTGAAAGTAATAATTGGTTCGAATTTAAAACAAAAATAAAAATTTGTTAAAAGAAATGCAAATTTTTGCAAAGGTGTTAGAATGAGTTTGGTTACGCTGCTGAGTATACACACACACCACATACCTATGACACCATTTATTATTATAAAATATACATAGAATTAAAAATGAATGATAGATACTCTGAAGGACGATGTAGACAACCTAACCTATATGTTCACTGCACCGTGTGACTGACTCCATCCACATCCATACAATTCTAACTTTTATAATAAAATACATTACAATAATTATCATAATATCTGATATTATTATTACTAGATTCCAAAACCTGTTGAAAAATTTACCATAAAGGATATAATTTGGTACATCGAATCAAATGTACCATGAGTGTACCATCGTTCTGTAGTTAATGTACAGATATTGATATTTACTGAACAGCATTTGTATTGAAATAAGGATAAGACTGTGAGTAGGCTGAAGACTGTGTTGTCAATATGGTTTTGTTCTCGAATTAACTCAAATATATTCCAGTTTTAAGAAGGTCAAACTTCAAATACGTAAAGCAATATACCTTGAATCTAACAACCTATTTTACAATTGTATTGTTTATGAGTTACCGATTATAAGTAAGCCCCTCCGAGCCATTAAAATCAGTTGAAACTGTTGTTGGATGAGATGATTGTAAGAGAAACCTTCAGAGCTTTCAATGTTTCAATTACGTATATTTTATGATACCTTTCCCGAGAATGAACTCTAACGATTACATATTAGAGAAAACATATTCAGGTTAAATCGGCGGACATGATTCTAGGTACATTAGAGTGCATGCTTTGATGGATAACGATAATATGATGATAAGAGGTCTTTTAAAATATATCTACTTATCAAAAATTTACATTCCATGGATATTACTGTGTTTTTTTAATATGAAAGGACATTGAGCATTGGACAGGGAATATACAACACAACTTTGTATTCGATTATTATTATTATTGTAATCATAATTGAATAAGTAAAATACTTTTCATACAAAATAAAAATAATAATACAAACAACATATTGTAGAAATGTGTCTGAAAAATATGTTTAATTAATATTAAATTTATGAAGTGAAATAATTTTTAAACTAATAATGAACAATAGTGTACATAGTTGTCAAAAAATTTAATTATAAAAATTTGGAAATATTTTTGTATAATTATTGTTAATTGTTTTTGTTATGATTACAATATTATTTCAAAATATTTATTACATGTAAATTTGACTATTAATTTCTCCTATTTATTAATTATTTCAAGATATATTTTGTATTAATGATATAGAATTGTTTTCAAATATAAAAATATTTGTACCTAAAAAATTTATTGGCCCGATGTTCTCAAAACTAGTACTAGAGTATTATAAATGTTGGTAAAAAATGGCTGAATGTTATTTTATCCAGAAACAAAACTAAACTTATAGGCCAATGGTCGATGAACTTACTGGGGCCAGCCTATCTTTGACGATCTTTCCGACCTGGAGTCCGTCGACGTCAAAGCTCTTCTGCTGTTCTTAAACAGCTCCAAATGGTTCATGAAGTAGTGGACGGACATGGAACAACCGTCTTTCGGTATCACAACGGACTCAATGGTCTAAGTGTGTCCTACCTCAGGACAGCCACTCTAACCTAACCTAACCTAATGTCGTACGTCTTTGAAAATGAGGCTCGCCTAACCCACGCTAAATCAGAATAGTTCTTACCTAAATTGTTCTAAATAAATAAATATATTTGCTCAAAAATACTTACTATACGCACACATATCATGAAAAATGAGCAAAATTTGATCCAATAGACCGCATAATATGAAATTTTCCCGTAAACTCTCAATTTATCTTTTCCGGGCAGTTATATATATATAACTTTGATGAAAGTTTTTGAAAAAACTTTGATTATCCATATATACTTTGCATATGGTAAAGTAAAAAGGAAAAATAAATTTTCAATTAAAAATAAATTTTATTAATGAATTAAAATTTTTTTTTTTAAATTGTGTATTGTTTAAAAATAAAAATGAGTTCATTACATTTTTTATATTATTTATTAATATCATATCATAAATAAATTTAATAATTACTATTATATATGTATTATAAAAGTTATGTATTACATTTATACTATAATAATAAAAGTTAAGTAACTCTGTCAAGGTCAGGAGAAAGTGCCCGCTAACTTCACTCAAGCTATTATTATTACATATCTACACAGCATTTGATGTTAGAGAGATAGATTTTATAATAATAATAATAATTGTAAACTTGTAATAGAAAATAAAATTTATTCTTTCTTCAACGTAATAACATAAATAAAATACCACAATCGGCTGACTCGTTGTCGTTGGCTGTCTTAGTCTTGATTGTGGCTGCTGTGCATTTTAATATAAATAATAAACATTCTTCAGTTTATTATGTTAACCTGACTAAGTGACTTAAGTATGTCAACTCATCATAATATAAATATACGTATTTGTAATTATTATTGCCCCAAACAATTAATCATATTTTTTTTATTATCGTATTATTTTTAACATAAATATTATTGATTTCTTTTTTACATTTATTGACATTTTTCTTTAAATCTGTTATTCATTAATGATAAAATTGCATGAGACGAGATAAACGAAGTTATACGAGAATAAATCAACAAAAGGAAAGACGATAACAAGAATACTGATTCACGATTATTCTTGTGGAAAATTCGTTTTTAGTCTTTAAAAATGTTATAATCACAAACGGAAAACTCTTAGTAAGCATATCAATCAAATTAACAATTTTCATTTTTATTTGAAAAGAAAGTTGCTAAGATTTTTCGATACCAAAACGAAAGTTTTACCAAAAAACTGAAATTTTGTGTATCAATTAATGAATATTTAATACGCCTTATGTATAAATTTAAGTCGATTCTCTGTACGATTTAAGAGAAATTAATTAATTATTAAAAACAGCCCTTTTTACATGGTGGTATATGAAGAAGTCGTAATAAATGTTGGTTTTTTAGTCAATAAGTGCTTTTAAAAATGTTTTACCATTAACATAAAAATCTTTCATCGATATTCCTAAAGTTTGAGCTTTAAGATCATACCAAATTTAAGAACTATGCATAAAAATGAAAAACTTATTTTGGTAAAACCACTGACTTTGACAGTTAATTTTTCCTAAACCGTACAGAGAATCGATATGAGTTTTTCACAAAAAACTTATAAAAGGATGATTAATTGATAAATTTGAATCATTTTTTTGGGTTCGAAATACCTTAATTGCGGTTTCCAAGAAAATCTTCAACTGTCGAAATTAAACGAAAGAAAATTTTGGATTGTAGAGACAATACGCATTTTTATAATGATCTACAACTAAAGTGAATTTAATATTCAAGTTTTAAGAGAAGTTTTAAGAAGTTCTATCATCCAATCAAATACTATAAAATTAACGCATTTTTATTTCTTAAAAGAAAGCCATGACCGTTTTAATGTATAAGAAAATTGATAGGATAAAAACGTTGAATCGCATAATATTTACTGTAATTCTTTCTTAATGATTTCGCCTAGATTTCAAAATTTTTCAAATATCTCCAAAGACTATAATAATATAAAGTGTAAAGTTAATTACGATGAAATTCCCATGTAATAATGACATTTTTGAAGAGTTTCTATATGTTGTCATCCGGTAAAACCATTTTTCAAGATTTTTAGATGAATAATTTTCAATTCTTTATTAATATCTAAAGGATTAATAATTTTAAAAAGAATCTCAGTTTAAAAATTAATTAACAATATCATCACTCATTCTCAATAGGAAATTTATATTATTCAAGAATTTAATTTAAAAATAAATTCTTCTCCTTGTTTATTTATAATATTATTAATTAAAAACTTAATTGAATATGTGTTTTAAATTAAAAGAAAAAATCTTCTCAATTTCTGATTGATCTAAAATTGATTGATGATCTTCTCTTGCCTACCATAAATTAATTTAGATGATTTCATAAGATCTGTTTTTGTTATTCGACAACTTAGAAATATTCTAGATTTAAGTCTAGTTATCTCTGCTTCATTTACGCTTATCTTCATTGAATTTGCAATGTTCAAATAATTATACTAACAAGTGAAAACAAACAGTTGACTGAGTTAATTGTTGAAATACCATGTATAGACAGTGTTGACACAAATTCATAACTGATATTCCCATATAATACATACTATAAAATTTGCGCCCTCGTGGGTAAGCAGTGATAATTACAAAAAAATGTTTCAAACATAAATGGTTTATTTTTTTATAAGGAACATTTTTTACATTTAAATCTTTGTTCTATCTCTAACGGTTTACAAAATAGGTTAGACGGACTCAAAACCCAATTGAGATATGCTGCTCATTTACGATCTCGACCTCACTTTTTACGTCCTAAGCACACTATAAAAATTTCAGATGATATCTCTTTTCATTTTTGAGTTATCGTGATGACAGACAGACAATCGAAAATGGACTAATTAAGTGATTTTATGAACACCTATACCAAAATTTTGTTCATAGCATCAATATTTTTAAGCGTTACAAACTTGGGACTAAACTTAATATACTTTAGTATATTTCATATACATGGTATAAAAATACGGCATATATTAAGCTTGTGAAATTTTGAAAGTAATTTACAAAAATGTTTTTATTTTTAAAATCAAGAAATAAATGATTTTATTCTTAAACAAGGGGTTAACTTCATACAACAAATTTTTAAATAATTCAAAGATATTTAAAAGAAATTATTTAACTGTCACATAATATTGTAAAACTTAAACTACATTTTATGTTATCGAAACGTTTAAATTTTTGATCAAAAATTACTTACTAGAGTGAAAGTTTTTGTATTTAAACTGTTTAAAAACATTTTAAAAGGCAATTTATGTCACATTATAAACAATAAAATATACATTAATCGTTAAGTTTTAGAGTATATACATTGGAATTTTAAATATACATATATCTAATTTATTCAAAATTTTATTTTTGGAAATTTTAGATACCACTCAGAAAATGTGATATCGATTTTATAAATAAATAATCGCTTAGACATTTTAAAAAATTAAACAAATTTTGAGATATCATTGATTATATCGGTTTTGTTAATGGATCTGTTCAGTACACAGGGAAAATATAAATAAAAGTAGTTCTGAGATAAATATTAATTTATTTTTTTTAAATCAAAGGATCTCATTGGATAAATTCAATATATATAATCAATATATAATAAAAAATTTTCGTATTTATATTTTAACTCTCTACCGTGGTTGTTTTTGATACACGCTGTATAAAAACATAATTATCTTAGCTTAGTATTAATAATTGTGTTCAGTAATTAAAAGACGTTTTCTTGTGTCTTGATAGGTGAAAAGGGCACAGTATAGGTAAAAATAAAATGTAATAAACGAGAAAGCATTACATTATTTTAAAACACGATTAAATATATTATGATCAATTATTACATTAACATGGAGTTTAATATTTTGTTATACGTTGTGCTGGTGAAATGTTTCACTACAAGAACCAACAAGGAAACAAATCAATCGAGTAATCAATAGACAGTCAGTCACACCTTTTTTTTTGTTCAAAACGATCCTTAAAATTTTTATATCGTCTAGTTTTTTTTTTTTTTTTTACTTGTTGTGTTCAGTGTAAACTTTCAACTTAATTTCATTTAAATGTTAACCCACTTCGATCGAAAAATTTCACAAAATTCTTCCAAATTTATAAATTATATCTAGAAGTTTCCTTTAAAATTATAATAAGTAAAAAAATTTCAAGTCCACCTGAAAAATGTAGATATTTCGATTGCATTTAGTAATCAGCAGTATACATAATTTAATCGTAATAATTAGAATCCCTAGATATATTATTCGTCGGTAATTTAGTAACACTTTCATCAAAGATAACTAAGAATTTTATTAAATACCGAAACTTCTATCCTACCAAATATCTTTGATAATTTCATATATTAATATAATCAATTCTCAATAAAAAATTACTACATTTTCGAGCTCTAACGATTAATTTACTAAAATATCAGAAATTCGAATTTTTTATCTTTTACATTCAGAGAGAAGTTTTCTCTAATCTTGGAAAAAATGTAAGAGATATTTTCAAAGTTTGATATGCTTTAGTAGATTTATATATGACGCATTCAAACAATGATTTTATTTAGATTGTATTGTTCTTCAAAAGTTAATCATTAGCGCCCTTTCTTAGTTATAAATCGTTCATTTCTACTCTGCTTTAAATATAACAGATAACTTATAATATTCGAAAGTAATCATCCATTTTAAAATACCTTTTACCTATCGTGAAATGTGGGTGATGACAAATTTTATATTATTATTATCATTATTGTTTAAAAATAACAAAATAATAATATTTAGGAGCGCCATCTATACACATGTATGCCTGTATGGTAAATTAACGTATTGACGTACAATGAATGCCTGTATGTAATTTTTCTATTATATCCTCTGCTCCACGATACCGTCTACGAAAGCAGAGATGTGTTGAATAGGATTTAAATTCTGTCATACAGAAACGTCAAAGGCTTTTATAAGTACCTCTCCTCCCCTCTCGTGCGATTATCTAGCGGATCTTTTTTAATCTTCTGAGGAAAAAGGCTAATTGACTTTTGATGGTAATTGTATTATAATATCTGTAATAAGTACGAAAATTAGGAATTAATTATTAATATGAGCGTCAGACTAAATGGTTTTTGCATTTCTTGTTCATTTATCTTCTAAATGAAATATCGTTCCTCAATGGTCATTCAACAATTTTTTTTTTTTTTTGGGCTTCCTGGTAGAGAATTCCCGTATAAGAGTTTTGGTAAGAGAAAACATTATAAGATTCGACCTTAAGAATAACCTCTATTTCTATCCTAAACTAAAATGTCAAAATATCCCTAGATATTTTGTTTTTGTTGAATTATTTTGACGAATGTGTTGTTTAAGTAAACGTCATGCTATTATTTACTGTATAATGAAAGCGATTATACGAGTTTGTATCATTAATTTTTCAACGTGTTTCATCTATTATATTGTAATAATAATGTTTTATGAATCTACCTATTGAATACCTTTAAATATATAATATTATTATTATTATTATACAATCAAATTGAACATTTTAATAATATAATTTTTTTATTAGAAAATTATATACGTTGTTATATGCTTATATGCACAGTTTGTGTGATATTATTGAAAGAAATTGAATAATTTATACATTTATGAAGAAAAAAAGGTTGTTCCTAAAGGTTAAAGGTTGTATATAGTTTTTTTTTTATGGATATATAAAATGGCATTACACGTCGTTGTTTAATAGTAAAGAAAAAAAATTGTAGGTACTTCTCATTGTAAAATTAGTTTAATTAAGGTTCAGTAGATATGAAATTGAATCAACAAGATATAAATACCAACTAACCTAGATAATTATTAATTTATCTACCCAGAGTTGTGTATTTTTAAGAAGATTAACAAAATTTAAAAATCCCCGACAAATACGATTTATTCCTAGTAAACCGATTTTTGGAAACTTAGCTATAAAATGTTCTCAATCAAGGCGGTTCGACTGTTTAGAGGCTACGATGCTACTGAGAAACGCACAGACGCACAGATAAACACTTTAAACATATAACACTCTTTCTAAAATCATTATCAAAGTGATGGTAAAGGACATCAGATGAGATGAAAAGGATACTTAGATAGCTATCATTTGTTGACAATATTCGAGTTGAGTTTATTCTTTTGAATTATTGTTTTGAATTACCTAATTATTTTAACATTTTACTTTTCAAAATGAATTGAGCTAGGTTTACTTGTCCATTCATTTCCATAGTAATTATTTATATATTAAAATTATACGTCATGCCTTTTCCATTTTATCTTATATATTTAAACGAGCAATTCTTGTATATATATATATCAACGATCTTGGAAATGGCTCCAACGATTTTCATGAAAATGAGTATGTAGGGGTTTTTTTAGGCGATAAGTCGATCTAACAAGTTTTCATTTCAATTTCATTTTCAAAATATGACTCTTCCTGACATCTTTTGGTGTATATCGTAGTTAATGAAATACAATGCAAATTATAACTCTTCCTGACATCTATTGGTGTATATCGTAGTTAATGAAAAAAAATACATTACCGGGACATTCAAATTGGTATTTGTGTGGAGACATTTAAAACGGTCTTCTATTAGTGATAAAATTTGTGTCTTTTTAAGAATACCAAGCAAAGCTCGGTCATCCAGATATTACACTTTATACAGATACCACTAACCCGATCCAATATATAATCGAAACACATCAACATAAAATGTTTTTCAGAACCCTTGATTATTTGATATTAGTTTGTACTTGACCAATATAATAAAATTATAATTTTTTTAAATAAAAAATTCATATTTGTAATATAACCAAGCGTATATTATTTATTATATTATATTTCATTGCATCTAAATTTAATATTCCATGTGACTGACTAAAGACTTCTGTACGTTTGTTTGTATGAATAATAATGAATTGCAGAAAACAATTATATATTTCTATCCAGTAGCTCTCAAAATGTGTATATGATGATTGACGTTTTATTACATTTGTATAAGTGAAGTATTATGATGAAAAATTATAATTTATGCTTAATTAATTAAAAGTAAAATTTTCTTGATTAATTTATGGTCATGTATAAAATAAACAACCCCTTGATAATTAGGTAACAGATCTGTCCTACTTAAATTTTAAAACCACGTATTTCTTGCTAATTTCAACCTTGGTCTTAATTTGATAATATTTATCTGAATTTGACAATCTCTATACTCGATACAAGACACAAATAATTGAAAATTTAAATAATGTGTCCCCTTTTCTTTTTAAAAAATACAAAAAACAATAATAAATTTTATATATCGATTGTGATCAGTAATGTTTGGAATGTACTTTATTAAAAACAATAAGTTATTATACAAATGTTGTTTTTGTAAGTTACGTTGTTTTAAATAAATTTAAGTATAGGTACGCCATTCTACTTTTAAACGCAATTCGCAAAAACAACCACGCACAATGAAGTTGGCAGTTTTTGTTTGAAAGAATTACCATTGTACAACAAATGTCTCTTTTTTTAGTCCAGTTAAAAAATTTATAATTTCTTGCACACTAGTAAAGATTTTTAAAACTAACTTCACTTTTCTATCCGTGAAGTGAGAACTTCATCTGAAGTGATAAAAAAAATTTAATCCGATTCCCTATTGTATAGTATTTTTAAGGGTAAATTACGCTTGGTAAATCACACTTTCTACAGAAAGGATCACAAAATTTTAATTTAAGAGATTATTTGCCAAACAACATATAATTTTCACCAAACAATTGCCTTGTTTATTTATTATCTTATTTGACTTTTTACATCTTTCAGTTTCATTTTTGTTTCCTGTACCATTTTTGCGAGGATTAATTATAATTTGACTGGAGTATGTTCATGACAAATGTGTGTACATGGCAGATGTTGTTTGAAATTCAATTAATATGTAAATTTTTTCTTTTATTTTAAAATTTTTATAATTTTTATATTTTTAGGTTAAAATACATATTGTAATAAAGAAATTTTATTTTTTTTTTGTAGAATACAAAATCTATGACTAGTTTGTTTTACATAATAGTTATGAAATTATGATGCCATCGCATATGTATCCATAATTTACAAATGTAAAATATTATATTAAAAATTATGAATTTTATGTCCAGAATGTGACTGACTAACTAAATTCATTGTGAGTGCTATTGTTTGGAGGGTAATAAATTACTTTGTTTTTAAATTAATTTAATTTTATAAAAAATTGTTTTTATGTACTTTCACTGCGTGGTCAATACGTTTTTGAGGGATTTATTGGTAAAAATAAATAGTATCATTGACGAAATACTTCTTTTCTGTTTGGACTTAAAAGAGTTGAATAAATATATTTAATAATTGTATCAAGATTAAATAAAAAATTTGGCATAATCTGAAACAGGAAAAAATAAAAATAATTAAAATTGAAGCCGGAGAAATTGTAATAACAACTTTGCATTTTGCTTTGAATGTCCCAAAAATTGTTGGCACCATTTCTCAATCTCTCAAAATCCTTCTTTGAGTCCCTTTGTTCATTTTTGATACTTTTTACTTAAGATGAAACTGAATCTTGCAAAAAAATCATGTTAGGCCTTGTATTGTAATGATTCCAGATGCATTCCTGTTATGAAGTGGAAATGAGAATATGATTCAAAAAGTATCCTTTAAATAATTACATGGACTTGATTTTGCGCAAAAAAATCGTCTATTTATGTTTTCAAATACCTAGAATTTATCGGTAACAGGTTCATATTGTAAATTTAACCAATTTTTTAATTTATTCAGGTTTTTCTACTATAAAAAATCATTTCTAAGTAATTTATTTTTTATATAAAACTTGGAAGAAAAAAATTACTTTAATTACATGTGACTCTTGACGCAAAATATTATTGTAGTTTTATATCAGTAAAATAAGTATAAAAAAAGACATATTTTACATGCATGCAAATTAATTTAATTAGATATTTAATAAAAATCCATGACGTATACATTGTATTATTTATTATAGTCGGGCGGTAATTCTTATCTCAAATTTTATTCGAATATTATAATTAAGCAGAGATAAAAGTATTATTTATGTGTCTTCAGGCTTCTTTTCCAAATATTTATATACTCGAAAAAATAATGCTATTAATTTCTATGATAATTTTGTAGCAAGGTTCATAAATCGATGTTAGATCTATTCACCGAACGACAACACACTCGCAAATTTAAATCTTTCATGCTATTAACATTATTGGCTATTAAAAAAAGTTAAATATTAACTAAGTTCCTGTAATCTCATCTACTCTCTGATCCACGGGTTGGCCAATGTCTCTCATGAGGCCAAATTAGTACGGATCTGTGGGTTTTTTTGGCCTTTGTATTAGCCCTGTGATTCCATCCACGAGTTATCTAGATTTGTTACGCGGCCGTGAATCTTACCTAAAGATCGTAAATATGTTTTTGGATTAAAACCTAAAAATTCTCAATAAGTACAAAAAAAGCTTGATTTTTTACTAAGAATAAATCATTTTTCTCTCGTTTCTGAAGAAGACCACACATTCACTACTTTTGAAGTTCATGTGAACTTTAAAAATGTATTTCTTAATTTTTAAGAATCTACTTATGAGCTCATAGTACTTAAAAAACGTGTTAAAAATCATCTTTTTCAAAATTCTTAAAACGACATAAAAATTAAACCAGACATTTTCAAAGTTATTATCTCATTAATCATCGTATGAATGTGCGTAAAAATGAACAATTTATTTCGGTTTACAAAGTAACACAGAAAAACTCATCCTGTCCTAATCAAAATCACTTTTGTTCACTTTTGTGTTTATTAATTTTTCTGGCATAAATTCCCTGTCATGGCGGTCTATAGATGTTTTATATACATGTGTTTTTGTTAATCTGTTTGAAGATTGAGAATTTCTTGGTTATGTGAACGGACACTTTAAAGCCGTCTTTTTTTTTTTAATGATCTCTGTTTTTTCAGTAGAAACCATACGATCCGATAATGAATGGTGAATTTCTTGAGGTTAAATTATCACCGACCGATTATTTATTAAAAGCATTATCTAAATTGATTTCACGCTTAAATTGTCCTTTAAAACATACTTAATAGAAATCGCTACAAAGTATTCAAGAAAATCACTATCCGCATCTGCCTCTTATCTTTTCCGCTCTTATCCGCTAACTCTATGAATGCATATTTCGCGATGCCTAGGTGGTTCAAAAATTTCGCAGTGATTAGCTATGCACTCGTGTGAATCCGGACCGGATTGCTAGTGTCATTAATATAAAATGCAATATTTTCTTATCTAGGGATCTTCTTTAATAAAAATGGTGGAAGCGCAAGAAAGTACATATAGCATAAAAGCGCAATTCCACTGAAGCCACAACAGGAGACATGTGGCACGATATCTGTTGTCAGGTGTTGCTTATTGTAGGCATGCGACAACGTAGCACGAAATTTAATTAAAGTTGTCCAGATTCCATGTTGCTTGCTACAAGCCGCACCGATCCGTTTACTGTTGGATAAACGACGACACTGTTCAACTTGTAGCATGCGACAAGGAGACATATTTTTTGTCGCTTTGTGTTTCCTCTATCTCTATTGAAAGACTATGTGTAGCATACATCAATGCCGCATGCTTCATGTTGCCTCAATGGAATTCCGCCTTAAGAATCAATGAAATACATTGTATACCATTTGAGAGAAACCGCTAACATAGGGTATGAACATTTTTGAATGATTACTTTTCTCCAACTCCTTGTACTAACGATTCATTTAATATTTTAATACATCCACACGAATAAAGTAACGATTTTTTGTTAAGTACACTTGAAATCATTTTGTTGACTTAACTCATATACCAAAAATAATAATATTGCACACATACAGAAAGTGAAATCAACAAACAAAATTTCACTGTTTATACTTCTCATAAAATATAACAGTATTGTTCAACATATTATAAATATATTTTGTTTTTATTGATATTTGAACTTTCATTTTTTTGTGAATACTCAATGAATACAGGGCGAGGTATTTTTTGCTACTTTTTTTTTTAACTAGCGGTTATTTCGACATTCGGAGGTATAAATTCGCCTTTCATGTAACAGAGTTAAAATACGTTCGATTAACATTGGGAATTACTTTAAGTATTGAGTTAAATATTTTCACCATCAAAATGTAGCATTGAAAACTTATTCTCTGTTGGACTATTATTTAGGACAGGCATGGGTAAACGTGACTTACAGAAGTCCCTCGGACTACTAACTTAACATACGAGTAAGACAGTGAAAACCTAAAATACGAGTAATTCAGAGACATTTTTTTTCTACTTATCGCAATTCTATTAAAGAAACTGAGATTGATAGAAGAGTCATATACCCGTCTCGCTTCCTCCTCTATGAGCAATGCAGACTTGAATAAAGAGACACACAATAAAGTTTATGGCGCATAATAAAGTTATAACAATGGTGACTTCGACTTAAAATAACTCGCCCATGCCTGATTTAGGGTGAGTCAAATAAAAATATTAGGCTTTTCATTAAAAGACAAGCCTTTTATTAAGCCTTTGAAAAAAAACGCAATTAAAGTTACTAAGTGATGCTCTAACCAAACAATCCTTTTAAATATACTTTTCATGTATCGAAAATTGGGTTGTTCGAATTGAAAATAATAGAAGCCTCACCCTGTATACGCTTTTATTATGTTGATTGGCTAGCTATGGCTACGATATGTAATAATTTGTGATTAACTTTAAGAGGGTTTAATGTTTGTTATATATGTTAAACAGAAATTTCACAATTCAATATATAAAATGATCATTATTGTATTAAGAGAGTATTGTATTATTGTTAATAAAATGTTTTTAGCGGCGTGGGTGATCTTTTTTTTTAAATTTTTTTATTGTTTCTCTTAATGTAAGGAATATTGTACGTGGGGTTCCGTACCACGTTCACCTTTGTAACGGTACAATAAGGAAAGATACAGGATTGAAATATAAAAATTTCAATAAACCATGATTTATACGATCCATGAAGATTTGATCAATAATTTTTTAAATTCATAAATAAAAATTGATATTTTACAAATTTAAAAAAATTTTCAAGGTATAAAAAAAAAGTTTTCTACAATTTTGCTTATTCAATATACTAATCGAAAATTTTTGATTAACTACGTTATAGTTTGTTAAAACACCACACTCGAAACACGCATGCCTGAAAAACAACAACTCAAGACTTAAACTTTGATTTTCAGCATTGCGAACTTGAATAATCTCTCCTAAAGAGAGGCAAAACGAATTACATAATTTTCACTCCAACATGGACTCACGATTTAATTCTTGATTACGAAGTTCCATTTGCACACGTTGTATTTAATGAAATTATTTCGAAATTTTTTACGATATATGTTACTGAACCTCTTGAATCATAAAATTATTTGAAATTTTTTAAATATATTTTTGACTGAAATCTCATTTCATACAAATCATACAAAAATAAGTTTATATTTATCTTCAATTTTTTTTCTCATTTGTTGGTACCTAATAAATTTTTATTGTTATTACCATTACAAATGTCCAACACCAAATGGAATACAAAAGAATCAAGTAAAAAAATTCGTGGAACTATCAAATGCAATGACACCATTTTGGTAAATAAATCTTCATACCTGAGAATAATAAAAATCTAATTAAACTTTGACCTAAATAAATTTTATTTTTTCAATATAAATAAAAATTGTTTTTAATTTTTTGTATTTTGTTTGTTACAGCGGTTCGTGCAGATCGGATGCGAGGTGGCCGTAATAAATTTGGTCCAATGTACAAAAGAGATCGGGCGCGAAAATTACAAATAATGCGACAAAGACAATTAGCCATTCAAACAATAAGGGGGACATTAAACGAGAATGGCTTACCTATTGGTTACCCATCGCCAACCGGTACATCGCCATTCCCAAATTTACATATTAAACAAGAAATACAAATTCCTCAAGTATCATCGTTGACTTCATCACCAGATTCATCAACGAGTCCTATTGCGGTCGCATTAGGACAAGTAGCGGCTGTTACAAGTGGTAATTCAAACAGTAATCCAGCAGCGCCTGCATTACAAATTGCCACGGGGGGATCACATGCGGGTACATCAAGTGGTAATTTATCCGGTTCCGAATCAAAATTATGGGGTAATGCCAATTCTACAACAACATCACCACATTCACTATCACCAAAAGGTTTTCCATTTGATACCACATCTTCGACAGGGGGTTCGAGTGGGAACAATAATAGTACGGATAATGTGGGTAGCGGGGCAGGAGGTAATGGAAACTCAAATAGTAACTCAGGGTCCACCAATGTTGGTGGCAGCAACACACCATCTTATAAAATATCACCATTAATACGAGAGTTTGTGAACGCTGTAGACGATCGTGAATGGCAAAATTCCTTATATAGTTTGTTACAAAATCAAACGTACAATCAATGTGAAGTGGATTTATTTGAACTTATGTGTAAAGTTTTAGATCAAAATTTATTCTCACAAGTTGATTGGGCGAGAAATTCTGTTTTCTTTAAGGATCTCAAAGTAAGTTTTTTTTTTTTTAAATTTATTCTTTATTCATTGTAGTACAGGGTAATTCATCATCATATTATCATCGAATATAAATTATTCAGTCAGTAATCTATTAATATAACACCGACCAGATTATTCCAATTATTACAGTATGAGACAAATCATCTTCATAAAAACTAGTTCTAGATTTTTATTTTTCCGAGCAAATGCTTTGATCTGAGCCACAATTTTGATTTAAAGATTTAATTTTGGATAATTATTTTTATATTGACCATATGTTGAGATGAAGTACGCCTTGCGATTTGACAGCTGTTGCGTCAATTAACACAGTATGTGTGCTAGTAGGGCAACCAAATTTTTGTCTGACAAACTAAAATACCATTATGGACGTTCCCAAAAGGACATTCCCAAAAAAATCACCTTATCTCAGGATATACTTTAAATCGTGTATAATTGTATATGCATTCTGATTGCCCTTTATAAGTAGGTAAATTTTTTAATAATCCTTACGGTTTTAAATTTATAGCTTTGAGCTGTTAAAATTTGAGTTTTTAACTTTTAAATCTTATATTGGCTAATTTCAAAGCTGTCTTACATTCAACCTTCTCCGTGACAGTACCAGCTCTTATACCAGTTAGGATTAATTAATCAATTGGAGTTAGAAATTACAAAAAACAAAAAAGAATTTAAAGAAATATGCAAATGAAGAAATATGACACACAGACAGACAGATACTTAACACAAGTAATTCATATAATAATAATATTATCTTGTTACAAAAAAATGTTGACCTAGTTGGGTTGAAACATGCATACACACATACATCATACATCATACACCACATTATATAGAATGGTTCATAAGTTTGAACCTATGATGTATAATGTATAAAATAATACATATAATTATTTAATATGTCTATTTGGCACATATATTTAATATTTTTTGATTAACTATATATTTATTATATTATTATACAAGAATTTTAATTATTAACTTTAACCATGTACAAAAAAAAATTATTTTATAAAATACATCATTTAAATATACTATTGTATAAAAAAATGATGCATACAAGTACTGTATGATTCATTAAAACTAATGTATTCATTTGCATCAAGGTACCAAAATTTAAGGTATAATTTTAAATCTCGAATATATCATAATTTTTTTAAATAATTTAATATTTTGAACCAACAATGAAATAATTCCGGCTACTACTATGTCTACTATCGTGCTGGACTGCGGTATTATTTGCTTGGACTATTACAGTGCTACTGTAAGTACAAGTACACAAATACAATCAATTATCGACCAAAATTAAAAGGGTTGGAAATTTCAACTTGAAATTAAGGTAGTTCATTCGTTATTGTCAAGTCCATAAAACATTCTCTTATATTCGTGAACTATTTGTGTTAACAGTGTACAATACTAAAACATTGTATCTATACCTATACAAATTACACACACAGCTGCGTATTTCTAACAAAAAATTCTATGTTAATTTTTTAACAAGATAGGCATGAACCGTTACTGTAAAATTCGTCAGAAATTAATATGTTTAATACGTTGTTTTTGAAAAAAATGGCAAGAACTATTTTTGAGATATATAGAAAAGTTATCTGTTTTTTAGTCGGTATATCTCTAGCATGTTTAATTATGCAAGTTTTGATTCTTAGTATCTCATTCCACATACGTTGAAAAAATTCCTTTTTTTATTCATTACAGAATACTTTTTTATTCAAAACATTAATCTTTAAGAAAAGCCATTTCACTAGTGAAACTACTTTAAATTCACACATTTTGACACCCTCATATTCCCTTAACGTACATAATTTATGTATGGTCCCTTTTGAACATTCCTGAATCCATTTTTTACTAGTTTTATAGACATGTAACGAAGTCATGCTCTGGTACTTTTTTGAAGTTTTGAAGAAGATTTTGAAGTTTGAAATTTTAGAAATTAATTATCTTTCTTACATTCGATAGAATTTTTACATCGGTAATTTTCGTATACATTCGTTTCAACCATATTGAGGGTAGAAAAATAACAATAAAAATATTTTTATATATATTTCTAAACTATTTTAGTGACAAGATAAAGAACTAAAAAGAACGATAGGAAATATTTTTTTAGTATGTTTGCTTGCGTTTAATGGAAAATAAATGAACATTGCATGTTGTCATTTGAGTATTTTATTTTATTTTATTATATTATAAAAATGATGCGTATTTATTTATTATGTAATAATTGTTTTTATTTATGTATTTATTCTAAATAACATGATGGACGATACGTACTTACGTAGTACGTACTTAGATAGAAGCTAACTTCACTCACTCTAACCACTCTTTATAATTATTAATAATTAATATGTATTGTTTAATTCATATCAAATGGACTGGTATGAGTATTCGCACTGTGCATGAGTTTTATTACAGGGAGGTTCCATTGTAACGGCGCACTATTTTATTAATATAATTGTATAGATGGACATATAAGTCTATGGATTGTATTTATGTTTTACATTGACAATTTAATTCTATTTAAAGATTTTTATACCATGTTTATATGAAATATACATAGTGTATTAAGTTTAGTCCTAAGTTTGTAACTCCTAAAAATATTGATGCTACGAAACAAATTTTGGTATAGGTGTTCATAGAATCACTTAATTAGTCCATTTCCAGTTGCCTGACCGTCTGTCTACCAACACGATAACTCTAAAACGAAAAGAGATATCAAGATGAAATTTTTATAGCGCACTCAGGACGTAAAAAGTGAAGTCAAGTTCGTAAATGAGCAATATAGGTCAAGTTGGGTCTTGGGTCCGTAGGACCCATCTTGTAAACCGTTAGAGATAGAACAAAAATTTAAACGTAAAAAATGTTCCTCTTTAAACGTAGAAAATAAACAACTTTTGTTTGAAACATTTTTTCGTAAACATCACTGTTTACCCGTGAGAGCGCAAATTATGCGCAAATAGTATAGTATGTATTACATGGGAATATCAGTTATATTTGTGTGACATGTACATATGTGTAATGTGACATAGTAATCAACACTGTCTACACATGGTATTTCAACAAATAACTCAGTCAATTGTTTGTTTTCACTTGTTAAATAATAAATTCAAACTTATTTGAATAGAAAATAACAAAGTTAAAAAATTCAGAATGCATACGATAAATATTTTGAAGAGAGCTTTAAAAAAGGAGCTCTAGTATAAAACAAATAATTAAGCCAATGATTATCCTCTTGTGGTAATGGTATGCTATTTGTTACCATATTTTTATCAGTAGGTGTATTATGTCATTTGTAAATCATTAAAATATATTTATTTGTTTTATTAATATATTAATAATTATTAGTTATTTTTACTATTTGGATACTATAATTATTTACAAACAATAAATTACACAGAAAAAAAATTGATGCTTGACCTAAGAAATTTTTTCATGAACTACGTATATTCTTGCATTTTTAAGGGGAAAAATCTTGAAGTGAGTAGAAATTTACTTGAGGAAAGAAGACTAGTAGTTTCTTGGCATAAGAAATATTTGTCTTGTATTAAGAAAATAGTCTTCCATTTCAAGAGCGAAAAATATTTTTGGGCCAAAAAAATACATTCAAATTTGTTATTGAATTGAATGTTTAACATGTCTGAATCTGTGTATCTGCCTGTGACATCATAGCTCCTAAACGGATGAACCAATTTTGTTTCGAACCGAAGTTTCAGTTTAGGTTTCCGTATCCGATAACAACTAAAAAAGAGGTGATGATCTTCAAACGGTTCAAAAGATTTGCTTGAAACATAGCTACGAACACTCTCGACCAAATTACCTTTCAAACCAACAAAAAATCAAAATCGTTTTAATCCGTTTAGGAACTAAGATGCCATAAACGAATCGATAAGACCTGAATTTGTGTGGGGGGGGGGAGGTTTCTCAAAATTTTAATTTATGTGCTATTGGTGATTTACAACATGTCCTCGCTCTGAGATAATTTTTCTTCTAGTTAAATAACCATGAAAGTTCTTACACCATTCTTATAGTTAGTTTATTAAGACTATAACGCTACTTTCAAAGATAACATTTTCAATTTTAATTAAAATAAAAAATCAAGTATGCCGAGAAAATTATTTGATTTCACAATATACTATTTATATTTTTATAATATTAAGTATTGTTAGATTCTGAATGGATACAAAAATAAAATTTTCATTGAGTCATAAAATTCTGCATTGTTTCAAAACTAACATTTATAAGGCCGGTCAATATAATAAATACAATAGCTAATCAGTAAGTTAACCGTCACATTAATTCATATTTTCATTCAGCTTGTTGAAAATTTGACAGATACACAAAAATTTACCCAGAAAAAAAATGAATATAAGTAATTTAGAGCGGCAATTAAACAAATTAGTTTTTGTGTACTATTTAATAAAATTAATTAGACCACAACAAATTTATATTATTTATATTGTGTTGCCAAATTATATGCAAATATTTATGGTTTGCTTGTAATTTGATAGATAAACATATAAAATGGATTTGTCAATTATAACTAAATATTAAATGGGTTTAATTTAATTAACACTAATATCTAATACAATTAACAAATAATTATAATTAAATTAGAATATTTAGTTTCTATCATGTGACATCATAATCTGCTATATGATGTCATGCAATCATTTCAAATTTTTTTTGGTTCAGAAAAAACTATTGGAACCATGTTCCTTATCGCACGATATTTGTTTGCTGGTTGGGAGTTAAAACCAAAAAAATTATTTGTTTTTTTTGTCAATTAAAAAAAATTTAGTTTTAAAAGTTGTCTGAAGTTAAAGAAAATAGAGATAATTTAAAGTAAGTACAATGAAATTTTTATGTTATGTCATAGTAAGTATTCACATATTGAGTTGACTACTAAATTAGAAGTATGTCTTTTCTAAACTAATACTACAATTATTTCATACAGTAAAAACTAAAAGTAGCTATAAAATTAAATTCTTTAAAGAATCAAAAATTTCTTTTAAGAGTCAAGTATTTGACTCCTAAAATACCTGAAATTTTCAGAAAAATATCTTGTAAATAAAAAAAGTAAGCGCTACATTTATAATGTACCTAGGTACGAAAGGAATATAGTTCCCACTGGGTGTCCCACGACACCTCTCGATCTTTTTTTTTAAATCATCTATCATTTTATAGATGTCACAGATGTACAGATGATCCGTTTCATCTCATTAATCTTGGTTGAATAAGACGGTAACATTTTTAACTTCCCAGTATAGCTTGATATAACTTGAAATATTTCTGTTAATATTAAGTTTTGTAAAATTAATATTTACTGAAATATTAACGATATTCGATTTTATGAATTTGTATGACATTAGGAAAATAATTTTGCTAGTCGGGTATTACTTTCCGTATCTCTTGCATAATTTAATCTCTAAGCAACACATCTCGACTTCAATATATTTAATTAATATTGCCGTGGTTTAGGTTAGGGAAAGTTTTGTTCATTCTCTGGGAAGTTGAATGTTTGCGAACCAAAAGGGTTTCACTCACATGAACAGCTTCTTTCTACTACCGTTAATAATACTTAAAGTATGAATTTCTTTGAAAATGTTTTGCGAATTTCGAAACAAAAAAATCTTATCCAAACTAAATCTCAAAATTCCGAAACAGTCTTACTTTGTAGCTACGAATGTATCTGATACATTGAGAGATATTGATACTTGTATCACTCATTCTCAGTTGTATGTTATAAATATTCTTTTAACATATGTTATTGGTTAACATATAATAACTATAACTTTATAGCTAGTGTTTTTACTTAGTTTTGTTTTTGTATATGTATATGGTGTTGTCATTTCATGGGAGTTGCGCGCTCAACGGGTGGGGCAAGCGGCACAAACAACGACCTAATTGTCAATTCAAGCCGAACTGTAATTGAGTAACTCCAAAATACTGTTTATATTTATATATACATATATTTCATATGTCACATGTGCGGTGTATGTATGTATGTGTGTATGTTTTTTCATTTTCTTATACTTATTGTTGGTGGGTAATGCAATTATAACCAATTACATTCGATATTCTTGTGTTACAAATCGTTTTTTATTTATTTATTGTTCTTTATTAGCATGCTGTATCAAAAACAAGGGTATTTGCTTTTTTTGTACAGACTATTATTTCCTATAGAGGCGTTTCCATGGTAACGATACACTACTTAAATTATAGAATTGTATGGATGCATATATAATTGTATGGATTGCATTTATGACTTACATTGAAAATTTAATATTATTGTCGCACAAATTTAAATAAATCATTATGATAATTTACATTTGAAAAATAATACATATTTGTCCAATTTTGATTTCTTTATTTTCACAATTTTTCATGCATTAAGTTTAATTAATTAGTGTTTTTCAATAATTTTAATTTGACATTTTCTATAACATTTACATCTAAAGAATTGCAAATTAGTCATAACAGCCTCCTTTATCGTCAAAATTTTTCACTGGAAGCGCTGGCATCGATTTTATTGTCCCTACCATGACTACGTACACAACGAATATTCGATTTATAACCAGGGTCGTAAACAAGTTTTTAACATATCTACTGTTGCCGTTTGGTTGCATTATGACTTGCGTTATGGAATAATTTCAGCAATTTGAAAGTTTTATTTTTTTAAATTCAATTTTGTCTATGCATAAATGACAGTTTTTCAACGAAATTACCTCATTTCAAACTAATATCTATCTGCGAACTATTTGTCGATTTTATATTTGTCCTAGTGGCGCACAAAATTTCGTTATTAACCCTAAAGCTTTCAGAAGTTTTTCAATCATGGTAGAGAGCTTTAATTTATGGTATTCCATAGTATTAAATATGTTATGTGAATAAATAAATTTAAACACCTTAATTTTCGCTTAACCACTTTATTTTATTTTATAATGCGACATGTTTCGGATATTACTCCATATTCAACTGCAGCAACATATTTAATATATACATATACGTTTAAGCCATATTCAAACATTAAATCAAGAATTTTTAACGTTTCACTTAAAAATCAATAAGTAATCCTAATTATAATTTTTTGCTAATAAATTATTATTAATTAATATTTTGTAACAATATTATTATATATTAATAGAATGTATCAAAAAAAAATTTTAATTAGAAATTAACATGAAATTAATTCATTAATATTTAAACTGTGTCTCAATCGTTTTTAGCAACGAAATATTGGTGTCAACCAAATTTTGTTAATTTTTAGGTGTATACAGTGGCTTGAGACACTGTTTGAACATATTTCTTCGATAGTATTCCTCTAGGCTAATCAAATCGTAACCAACAAAAGAACTACCCAAAAAAAAAGTTAAACCGAAGAAATAGACACTATTAAACATTATTCGTGCTGAATAAAATAACAATTCATTATTAGGCACCTAAATTTGAAGAACAAAATTAATTCTTATAAATAGTTTAAAAAAATATTTGTATTTAAGTCATTTCAAAGATTCTATACAATTTTTCATGTGAACAAATTTAACTGAACGATTAATTATTTCTAATTTATTTATTTAAAATGAAAAAAAGCAAATACAATTTTAATTCTGTTTAAAATCGTGTTTTACTTTCATTCACCTGTACTAGAAAGAATTATAAACGATGTTTAATCAATTATTTAAATACCACAAATGTCTGCTTGTCAAAAAAAAATATTATTAAATAAATTAATGCCATTGAAAATAATAATAAAATATTGAATTTGTTTCTATATGAAATAAATTGTTTTATAATAATTGTATATTTTATTTTTATAATAAGAATGTTTTAAAGTTTTTGCTTTTTAAATTAGTTTCAATGACATAAATGCACTTTATCATCAAACTCTCTACTGAATTTTTATTTTATTTTTTTGACAACTTTTGATTGGTGTCAAAATCGAAATATAATGTTCCTCCTTCCTTACTAATATAAATTGCACAAGTAATTTAAAAAGTGAGAGGATAAATTGTAGAAAATTGGTTTTTGTTAGACAAACTTCTAGTCCACAGGACAGCACTCTTTTTGTTAAATGATCAATACGTACTTGTAACTTCGTGAGTGGTTTCCCTTTTCGGATTCTACCAAACTTCCTCTCTACAACTTTTTTTCGAAAGTGCTGCGTTTTTATGATCATTTGAAAACGCAACACTTTCGAGAAAAGTCCTAGAGGGAAAGTTTGGTAGACGCGCCAAAAGTAATCCCCTCACGAAGTTTTAAGTATGTATTGATCATTTAACAAAAAGACTACAATCCCCTATTCTAAAAGTTTTTGTTCATGTATCACTATGCTATCTAAAATGGGGTCATTATCGGACCCTCAAAAAATCAATAGTCGGTATAATTTTTTGACATTCACTATAATAAATTAAACGTAGAAGTAAATCCCTGTAATAATTTTCAAACTATAAAACTAATTTTGTTAATTTTCTTGTAAATAAAATTTTTAATAAGCTACAAATCTTTGAACAATTTATTTATTAAATAATAAATATTATGATTATAATCATTCTTATTATAAGCATGTTATGAGCTGTTTAATCAATTTGTATGCTCTAATTATTTTTTTGTAAATGTTGATTGCTTTGAAATTATATTATAATGTTTGTTTTATAATCCATTTTTTTAACAATATGTGCTTTACTATTTGTCTAAAAAAAATTATCTCTTTTACAAAATGATAATTAAATTTTGGGTTGTAATTTGTAAATAAAAAATGTCATTTACATATTATTAAGTCATCACTATCATCAAATTACATTTTTGTTTATTGAAAAGGAAAAAGCATATTTGCAAATTTCATTCATAATTTCATTTTAATTTTAATTTAAACAATTGACTGACTTATTTGTTGAAATACCATGTATAGACATATCTTCAACGGTTTACAAGTTGGGTCCTACGGGGTTCTACGTCATACTTTGAAAATTAATCATGCTACTAGTAGGCTTCTTGTTCTGTAATATCCATAAAATTTTTATGCTGTGTTCTGAAAATCACGTGTCCAGATCTCTATTTCAATTCGTAGAAATAATGTTGCCATGCTTTTTTTTCATTCCTATGTCATGAAATAATAATTGTCTCAATTTTTCACGTGTGTATTTATTAATATTTATTTTTAATGTTAATTAAAATCGTATGAAATGAGTTAAAAAATATACTAAAAATATTATTGTAATAAAAAAAATTTTAATTAAAAATTTGGTCACCTGTTTAAGTATATGCATGCTTTCAAAATCGGATTTAAAGTAGTTACATTTTTTTTTTAAATATTAAAATCATCTTTTAAAAAAAAATATATGAAAAATGATATTTTCCCAAAAAAAATATATATAATATAATAATATATAATGTATATTACAATTTTTAATGTTAAAATAAAAAAACTTTTAGAAAAAATTCACCCAGTCGAAAGTTCTGAGGTAACCACACATAAAAAAACACAGTCGAATTGATAGCCTCCTTTTTTTTTTGTTTGAAGTCGGTTAGTAAAAATTACAAAAGGATGATTTTAGAAATATTGAAATTAATTAATTGAAATATGAGAATGCATAAAAATGATAAGAAAATTTTACATTTTCAGGTAGGCGACTTAAATACTATAATAATACATATATGCATGCATACAAATTGAAAAATATAACACGTGAAAATTGTGTACAGAACCACGTGCCTTGTTATTTGAAACATGATGAAAATAACTTGAATTTTTTTTTTTTCTGTTCGCGTAGATTTTAAAATAAAGAGTTTTGGTAAATACACGGTTTTGTTTTCAAAAATTCATGTTTTATCGTGATAATGACTAAATTTTATGGTAAAAACGTTTTCAAATAACGACAGTAGCTATCTTTACAGTCCTGTGACGATATAATATTTTTATGCAAATTTCTGTACACTAATAGTGATCGATAGTTATTAATTAATACGTGTGGTTAATAAGTAAGGAATGCTTTCACGACCACTCTCAGTTGCTTCCCTTAAATACAGAACAATTTGGGAATTATATTTTTACTGTGCAATTTTGAAAAGCAATTTTTTTATCGTTTAGTTCTTCTTTGATTATTAAAACTCTTAACACAATCTTAAATGCTGTATACAATAATTCTCCACAAAGAAGCCTATTCCTACATTTCAAGTTCTTTTTTTAATCCTCAAATTAAGAGAGGAATGAAATATTTATTATTGCTTGCGTATTACCCACATAGATATAATATAGTAAAAGAACTGACTGGCTCTGTTTTACCTTTGATAAAATCCATTTCGATAATATAGTTTTCTCATCCATCAATTTTACTATACAACAAAAGCAGTTATCCTTCCATACGACTGTATTTATTGCAACCTTTGTTCAAGGAACATGTTTATAAAAATTTGGGAATAATATAACATGTAGTAATCTAGAACCTACATATGACGATTTATATTACACGTTAATTGGCTAAAGTCCAATAAAAAGTGACATGTTAAATACTCAAGACAAATGAATTAATTTGACGTCATTCGTAAGTAATACTTACGGAAATAATCGAAATATAGGATATTATCTTTTTTCTCAAATAAAAGCAATACTGTAATACAAAAGCGCCTTAATACTATAATTGGTTTCTATGTTTATAAACTACTACATAATATTTGGAGACGGTAAAGCCATAATGATCCAAGTAATATTTTTGTATTTCCAGAACCAAACATGGAAATGGCGTATGGAACAATGATATACATTTATAGACATTGTACAGAAGGGTGGAATTTTATATGCGCTTCCACCATTTTTTTAAACTCATAATGTTTTATACTATTTGAACGTGAAGCACTTGTTATTTAAAATGACGACTACAATTATAATTATACTTTGTAAAAAGTCTTATTTGGGATAAATGCCCTAATATAAATATTAAACTATGACGCCATTATTTGTAAATAAAACTTTTTGTTCTCTTTTGAATCAACAAGTACTTTTAATTCCTACATCAAAATGGTTGAATTTTCCATGGTAAAAACAAACCTAAAATAATATATATGTGTGTAATATTTACATAGTTTAGAGTTTAGTTTATAATATATAATTGATGTTAGTATACACTCTATGCCGCAGAACACCGCACACATGGTTTACATTCGCGCTACTCACCTTAACAGAGCCCCATATAGTCGACTTCGTTCATTCGCGCTCATAGTCACACAATAATATCAGCCAACTAATAACAGCAGTGTTGTTTTCTGTACAAAAATTATTATTATTAACATTATCTATCTCTATACCTAACTCACTTGTTTTTTGTTGCCTTATGTTAAGCTAACTTAGCTTAAAAAACTTTGCGCATTCTCTATCTTTGTTTTACATGGTTTTTTAAAGTTTTTTTTTTTATTATTTATTTATTTTTTTTTCTTAATTCACTTTCAACATATAAATTTTTTGCTTGTATTCTTTTATATTCGATTCGTATAAGTGTGTGTAGGCCTAATTTTTTTGTATAATGCTATAGAGCGCATTCTTCTTATGTGAAATAATCACTGTAGTCATTAATATTCACGTTAAATGAATATTTGTAAATAACACTGTTAGATTTTATTAACCTTATGTTGACGTCACTGAAATAAAAATACGCCCAAACGTGTATCCTGAAAATCTTTTGGAGGGGGAATATAATTCTTAAACTAAGTTGTCTACTGACATTAGATTTTTGGTTTTCTTTAAATAATGACAAATTCTGATTTATTTTGCGGTTGAACGACGAGATAACGACTGAAATTCTGAAATTCTCCCCTGGGATACAATTTTTAGTGTCCTCTCTAAAGAAACTACATGTAGGTCTAATTGTCAAATGATCAAATGAATTTTGACACTATTTAGGTCAAAATCTTTATATAAAATTAGTTTTATCCAGATTCGAGGCAAAAGCATTCCCTGGCTTTTTACAATTTTCTTAAACCTACTCTTTGAAAAAAATCGATAACAATCATACACGAAATACAGTGCAACCTCGATATAACGAATCTGAAGGGAACCAGTAAATATTCGTTATATCAAGTAATTCGTTAAACTGAGGTTTGTTATATTGAGGTTAAGTTGGTCTAAAATTCGTTATAAAGAGGAAAAAAGTGTCGGAACCTCTCGCGACATGAATTACATACTATGGAGTATACTAACTGTCATATATTGGTGGGACTTTATACGTTATATAAAGGTTTTGAATTGACGAATTTCGTTATATAGAGGTATTTAAATTTTTTATGTAGTTGAAAATTCGTTATATAGAGGCTGTTCGCAAAAAATATTCGTAATGTAGAGGTATATTTTATATTGACTCTTATGGACAATTCAAGGGGATTGCGAAAAATTCGTTAAATCGAGGAATTCGTTATATTGAGGTTCGTTATATTAAGGTTGCACTGTAATTCTATTTCGGAACTTGATATATAGAAAAATTCTGATTTAAAAATTTTAAAAATGCAAAAGTCGAAAATTTCGAGACAATTCTGGAAATATCTCGCCTAATAATTTAATGAACTGAATTTTTTTATTTTCTGACTTTGAATTATCATCAATAATCCAGAACATGAAAATCTTGCTAATTTTACGATTGATTGATAAATTTCTACGGTATCGCCTAAAGAAATTTCTCCGGGAAATGTTAGCACGATTTTAGATAATATCTCCAAAACTACTCTTTCAATCAATAAAACGAACCGTTGTAGTATCTTTTGAGTCCAAATTACATAAATTGTGGCCGAATAAGTCCAAGAAGTCAGCCGAAAATTTGTGATATCTGTAATAATAATAACTTTAAATATATGACTTTTAATGATTCAGATATATAAGGGAAATGTTTGGGGGTAATTTTTTTTATATCGTTAGAAAATGTAAATGAAATTTACAAAATGTTTGAGATAATCTTAAGAAAAATATTTAAGAAAATATCAATTTATAAGGAAATAAAAAAAGAATATAGGAAATAAATAAAAAAATGTTTGTTTTTCAAAATATTTTTACAAACATTAAGTTGTTTAGCTTGTATTTTATTTTTTTTCAAATCAGCAATAAATTTATGCATAAGTGCACTGTCCCTTGCAAATAATACAAACATAAATATGTAAACAAAAATAAAAAACATTGTATCCGTGAACAAATAAATTATATATTTTTTTCATTTCCTTTTCTTTTTAAGTCTGTAGTATCATAAAAAATTATTGGAGAAGAATCAAAAAATAAAAATTTTGTGAATCGTTTTTATTATTTTCTTGGTAATTTCACGTTAATTCGTAAAATATGTTATGAGTATCTTTGTTTATATTATTTGAATTTGAAACTTTTAAATTGAAAATGTACACGACTCGGAAAAATCGGATAGATACAGAAAAAAATAATCATAATTTTACCATCTGCCAATGAATCGAACAGTTATTCTATTTTCTTGAAAAATGGGTATTATTTTCTTTCTTTAGACGTCGTCGGTCTTAAAAAGCTAATCTGCTCTTTATATGGGATTAAATAGATAAATCCTCTTTTCCGCTAAAAAATTGACCCTTTCATTTAATATCTAAATAAGTAGCTCAATCAAACTCGAGCTTAGAATACTAAATGCTTGAATAGTATGTCTGTTTTTAACAAATACGCCTAAATAACTCAAATTGAAACATGAAAATAATACATTAAAATTAAACTGAAAATAAACGTGTATATTTGAATAAAACACCTGTAGCGTAGATGAAATAACAGTTTCTTACAATAATAATTATCAATTGCACGACGCTTGGATACAATTAAAAAAATGTTTAATGATATCATAGGCGCCATTATTCTAAAAGATTTTATTTTCTCGGCATGATCATCAAAAGAATGTGAAAAACTTCATTTAACACTTAATTAAATTTTAAGAAATTATTTTGAATAAATAAAAATTGTAAATACAGTAGAACCTCAATAATTCTTCAACAACTCCCATATTTTTAATCTCTATAAAACAAATTTGGTTTTCCCTGGAAAGCCTTTATAATTTGAAACCTACCTTGATGGCCTGAACTATTTGAAAAACGTAAGGTACAAATTAATGACTTTTAATCTTTTTAACTCAAAGTTTATTATTTTAAATCTCAATAACTGGCTCCACATAATTCCAGTTTTCGAGATTTAGCTGTATAAGAAGTAAGAATACTTGAATATTTTCAAAAACTCGGTACTCTTATAATTATTTGAATAAATACAGTTAATGAAAAATATTATTTACTGTTGTTTGTTTACAAACTATTTTTTCCATTATTATATAATAAATTGATTAAATAAATTAAAAAAGGACAATTAATAAGATGTTCTTTACTACTCTAATAAAAGATAGATATATTTAAGTCGTCATATTCTAGCTAAAATTGATGATATATATGATGGATTTCATGATTTTCAAACAGGTGTAAATACTTCTATATATATTTATACCATCATGCCACCACGCTACAACACCGTATGTTAGCTAAACTAAATGTAAGTAAACAACATGCGTTTAGCTACTTTAGCTAAACAAAAACAAATAAAATATCACTCTCTCTTTCTGCATTGTTTAGAAAACTAAAAGATAAAAAAGTAATTATTTACTTTAAGTACATAGTACACAACTACAAATGTTATAAAATATATTCATATAATAATATTATATAGTAACTTATTACTGCATTCAGGTCAGTGTTAGTATGTCAAGAACACACAACGCGGCGTAACAAGCTACAATACATATCTACCTCTATACTCATACTATTTAGTATTTACTTAAAAACTTTATTAGATAAAGTGAAATAACAAATATAGATTTATATGGTTTAGCTAGAAATAGAGAATATATCTATTTGTAGAGGTATTATTGTTTTCTATTTCACTTTTTCAAATAGTGTGTATCTTGTTGCTGTATGTTGCTGTAATAATCATATGAACGTTTTGTTATTATCGCGTAACACACGACTCTCATTTCTTAACCATCTCCCTCTTCCCTTCAATATATTCCCCCCTCACGTTTGAATTTTCTTCTAATTTTTATTAGCCTGGTATAAGACGGTCTTAATGTATTAAAAATCATTGAATGAATTACATTTTTGTCATAGTAACCGGAACATTAATCTCGATAACAAAACGTTTCATGTTCCTAGAATCTCTATTCCAATGTTCTAGAACATTTTTATAACTTTATTGTGTGCCATAAACTTTATTGTGTCTCTTTATCCAAGTGCGCATTGCGCATAGAGAAGTAAGCGAAACGTGTATACGACTCTTCTACCTATCTCAGTTTCTCTAATAGTAATGAAGGAAGAAAAATGTTGTTTCTCTGCCTTACTTGTATTTTTGGTTGTCACTGGTTAGGTTATCACTGTCTTACTCGTATGTTAGTTACAGAAGTATGAAAGACTTCTCTAAGCCACGTTTGCCCATGCCTGTTCTAGAATCTAGATTGAAGAAGGATGTGTTAAACTTCCAACTTCTTGTAAAGTTCAATATCTTTTCTGCTTTCAATTTGTCTCTTATAAAAATATTTCATAATTACGACATTTATTTATCTACGTCGAATTATTTTTCAGCATCATCTACTCTTTCTTTTCGCCTTCCACCTTTCTTTGCAGAAATTGCTGTGTGCACTCACTGACTGATGTAAGCGGAAAGTTAGTGGTTTTCGTTTTTTGTGCTTACCATAGACATATAAGAATAGACGGAAAAAGTGGGCGTGATCTGCCCAGACTCCATAAAAAGAGTTCGATGCGCTGACGTGTGTTTTGTTTCTTTTTAGTTGCGTTTGCGCATTAACAGTCTTGTGGACAAGTGCGCCAGTAAGTCACGCCCAAAAAAGAGACAAAACGTATGCAGAGAATCATTCTCTTTTTACCGAATCTGGAATCCCACTTACACGATCGTCCGTTACTAGCGTGGTCTATTCTTATATGTCTATGGTCATTACTCACTCCTTATGGTATATCAGTCCATATACGAAAATATTTGTTGCGCTAATTAAACACGGGTTCATAGCAAAGTCTGATTTATTCCAATAGATTTTTCCTAATGGTTTTTCTATTAAAGGAATAAACGTGTATTCCTGTAGATATATAATTGACTAATTTATTTTAAAACAATAAAGACACTTATATATATATTGTTGTCTCTTTTTAATCTATCAATATTTAAACACATTTATATTTATTATAATATTAGTGTCTATTAAAATAGATTTTTATAACTTTGGTCGTTGTATGTGTGTATATGTAATTAAATTATCATATATACATTTTTATGTTGTTTTCATAATTTTATAAATAATTTTGTACTGTATATAATTAGATATACGCGTGTGTAGATTATACTAGTATTATTATTATTATTATTATTATGCTATTTTATTTATAGATGACTCACATTTTCTTATATACTTACTTTGTATCTCATTTTATTTATTAGCTTTGTTATCTACTTATTATACCTACTTGTTAAAAAATAGTATATTATAATACACCAGAATCTAACAACACTTGAAACCATGTCTACCATTGTTGATACAATCATTTAGTATTTGTTATAAATTATGATTGGCAGTAATTTATAATCCCCACTCTAGCTATTAAGCACATGGCGCCAAAAATTATTGATCGTGACTACTAAGAGAAGAGGAAAAATTTATATAAGAACGTTATTCTTTAACAAAGCAACTTTTGTACGCCTGAGAAACAAGATAAGTTTTGGAAATTAGTACCCAATCACCATCTTTTACAATAACTTAATCATGTATCAATGGCAGATATTTTGTAAAAGATTTTTCTTAGTGAATTTTAGTAAAGATAAAGTATGCCTTGCATCTTAAAGTGATTGCGTTAACTAACGCTGGATACGCGCTAGAAAATAATAAACAAATATTTTTAAAAAATTATTATAAAACATGTAAGCTTTTTTCGGGAATGCGCACTAGTAAACGCAGCGACCGCAGCTGCTCCTAAGTGCCAGACATATTGCACCCTTATCTAATTGCAATTAGAAAATAACTATTCAAAATCCAACAGTCTACAAATCTAGTTTTGCGTGACATTGCTTATAACAATTAGTTTATAATATAATTTAAAGTGTTGTTAGCGTCCGGTCTATAATAAAATATTTAAAATTTTTATAGTCCTTTTGTGTGTTAATTTTATATAAAATTCACCTGCGGTTTTTTACTTACTATTTTATATTATAGTTGAAGCAACAGTCGGGCTATAAAAAATTAAATTTTATATTTTCACAGGTAGAAAGAAGTTTTTTTTATTTTTTATTAGGACATTTCATTATTTTTAAAAGTAGTGCAGTCAGATAAGATTAACCAAAATTCATTTTGGAGAATATATTTAAAATAATTCTTTATAATTTAATAGTTATGAACAAATATGCTCTTCCATCAATTAATAAATGATGCATAATGCGCGAGTAATGGTATTATCAAATCTGTTTATTATCCTAATCAATTTCTGGTCTATATAATCGTCTCAATTTAATCAAACTTATTGGAATAATTAATTCATAGTAATTAGTAATTATTTTACGTTTAATCATACATTCAACAATTAATTTTATGATAAATATTATGATATTCATGCCCAATTTTATCGTGGGCTGATTAACACTTGTAGAATGTATGTAGTATTCGCACCGTGCGTGAGTTTTATAGGAGGCGTTTCCATGTTAACGATACACTACTTTAATTATAGAATTGTATGGATACATATATAATTGTATGGATTGCATTTATGACTTACATTGAAAATTTAATATTATTGTCTCACAAATTTAAATAAATAATTATGATAATTTACATTTGAAAAATAATATTTGTCCAATTTGATTTCTTATTTTCACAATTTTTAATGCATTAAGTTTAATTAATTAGTGTTTTTCAATAATTTTAATTTGACATTTTCTGTAATATTAACATGTAAATAATTGCAAATAAGTCATAACAGCCTCCTTTATCGCCAAAATTTTTCACTGTAAGCGCTGGCATCGATTTTATTGTCCCTACCATAACTACGTTCACAACGAATATATTCAAAGGGCTAGAAACGGTTGATGTGCCATCTACATTTATTTTTGTGTACTAACTTCGTCCAATGTATTCTTAAAATAAGATGCACAATCATTTATGGTATTTCATTTAATTTCAAAAACAAACTTATTAAATTTAGAGTATTTTCGTAAAATTATAAAGTATTTTTCCCACATTATTTTGATAATAATAGTTTTATATTGTCAAACATCAAAAGTTTTAAGTAATAAATGTTTATTTGTTTAATAAGTGATTTATTTATTTCAACATTTAGATATAATACGTATATATTATATTATTTTATATTTTGCAGCTTAATTTTGTTGAAATTGTTTATTATATTATTTTATATATTCTCCTTTCTCTAATTATTTTATAATTAGAGTTTATATTATAACTATAATAATTTCATATATTACATACATTTTTACACGTGTTTTTATGCATAAATATTTTATTTTGCTCGTAGTTTAAAAAAAATATATTCTAGTTTTGAATTCACGATTAGTGCTAGCTACCTACTATGATATAGAAAATTTATACTAATTGAAAAGCAATGATATTTTATAATAATAATTTATGGACCTGAGCCTGTTCCCGTATACAATCTAGCGAATGTATAATGTATACTTTTTGTAGTCTGCCGTCATAAGTTACAAAACTCTCAACAAAAAAAAATTTTACAGTAAAATAAGAAAAACAACTTTCTTTTTCTACATAAAGTTTTGACTTTTCTTAGTGATTTTGACCATCCAGAATTATCTCAAACTGGAATTAGAATCTACCAAATTTTAAGCTTTCTAGTTATATTGTTTTAGACAGATATATAGAAGTTAATAAATGTTTAATGTCGAAAAAATTGCTCAGTTACTCAAATTTTCAACCTATTGTAGGATATCATAGTTCAGAATTGCTTTTACATACATCATTCCCTAACCCTTCAAAAAATTCATCTTGAATGTTTAAAAAACTTTTAAATAGTAAACGCGAATTTAATTTGTTGAATGATTGTATTTGCCAAAACCAAAATTTATTTTTATAAACCAGAATACATAAAATAATATTTCAGTGATAAAAATAATTACTGCTCGTTAAAATCAATAAATCAAAATTATTGATATTAAAAACTTGTTTTTTAACACGTTTCTAATATTAAATCAAAATTTTGATTGAAGTTTTGATTTTTGAAAATTTACTGAATTTCTAAAAAGTTTCTTAAATCCTTTTTGAGAAATTAGCCTTTAATGAAGCAACTTTCTGAATAAGCAAATTTTTTTAAATTATTGAGAAATTGTTGTAAAATTTATTTTCTACAAATAACGATAAATATTAACATTTCATTAGTCATTTTAAAAAATTCAAAGTTTATCTTGGAGCATAAAATCATCTTAAAATAATCATAAAAATAAATTCTAGAAACATTACTATGATCTACGAAGATCAATTTTTCATATTAAATTTGGGCTCCTTTTTTGAGTCTAAAAAATTTATACGCATGATATTTATTATAAGGGCGTTAAATTATTGATAACATTACAGACGGCCGGTAGTCACACCTTTATTTTATTAGATTTTGTAAAGGAAATCATAATACAATCTGTGTATTTCAAACGCAACATTTCACGATATAAACAAATTAAATAATACAGTGAAACTTCTTCTGCCAATCTTAATATTTTATAACTATTGAAATGAATTTAATCGGAAAGAATATTGCTATTTTGAACAAAAGTGAATTTGTTTTTTATAAATAAGTTTCACTTTAAGAATATTACCATCAAAATGAGAGTAAGAGTGAAATAAAAAGTGAGAACACAACACAAAATGCTTACAAAAAAAAAGTAAGTCATTCATGGTAGCAATGTGGCATTATATTGGTTGCCAGTGCAATGCAATACTCAGTGACCATATCTGGGTCAAACATGATTCGCCGCAGTAATCACTCACTGTATTCCTAACATTCATTGCTAATTCAACTTCTATAATATTATTATAAATTATTTATGATGAATGTGTTCAAGTTCAACACATCATCAAATTAATAAATTTTATCAGTTTTATCTAAATTTTGATGATTTTATGTATCACTGATACCAATTCGTTTATTTTCCTTTTTAAAAACAGAAATTTTCATTGACGTGCTAGAAATTATTGATTGATATGAACTTGACATTAAGTTCGCCATCAAGATCAAGGTAAAGAAAGATGAATCATCTTGATAGTAAACTGATTGTAACAAAATATCGTAATATCATTAAATCTTTTTTAAACAATAGAGGGTAATCCTGACGTCAAATTGGTGATTTAAGAAGTTATAAGCAATCAAAGATTGCATTCAAAGGTTGTCCATCTCCTTTTAGTAAAACAAAGTTTTATATGTAATCTCTATGGCGATACCCACGCATGACGTCATTAGTGGCTATCTTCCTCTTCGTTTAATTAGGAATTTTAAACGTTCTATTCTTGTATACTAGTAAAGACTTTTAAAAACCAACTTCACTTTTCCATTCATGAAGTGAGAATTCTTCATCTGTAGTGATAAAATAAATTTAGTACGATCCCCTATTGATGGATTAAAATTAAAGTTTGAATTCTATGAAATTCCTTGATCAGAAATATAAATCGGGTATTCAAATAAAACCGTTATTCATAGACGTAGTATTTGAGAAAATAGCTTCGGCTTAATGAAATCGGGATTTACAAGAGTACAACATGTACTCTTGTCTTGGTTCAATAAGCGCCAGTGCATCTTAATTATTATGTGTTAGAATATAAGAATTCGACGAAAATATCTTTATAACCACAGTTTCTTAGAAATTTTTCAACTATTGCAATTAATGGATTGAGGAAACTATAAACTAATTTATTATGGGTTGAGGAAACTATAGATCTTTCCTGTGTCGAAGCTTTTTCTACATGTTCTCGGAATAAAGGATCCTTGCTAAAAGCTGGAATAAAAATGCAATGGGTTTCAGGCATCTTGACCAAGGTTCAGCTCTTGACCAAATACTAGAGGGAAAAGGTGCTGTTTGACATGGGATACTTGCTCCCTTAGCAAAGGTTCAGCACTATTGACCGAATCCTAGAGACAAAAGTTGCTGTTTGAAAGATTTGCTGCATCGAATATTTTTTTTAATATCAAAATTTTTGATATTTTTTTAATATCAAAATTTATAAATTATTTTTTCGTGTTAGTATTGAATGATAATTTTATAAATAATTACCACCTCTCTTTGCTAAGATAATATACAAACACAGTGTATATTTCATTTGTAAAATACATTATAAAGTAACAATTTCATAGATTATGCAAAATGAAACCAGTACAAATAGTTTTAAAAGTGAAACTATTACAAACTCGATTCTCTCATAAGACACACACACACTTATATATAATTCATACACATATACTTATATTATAAAACTCATTATATTCATTTAATATGTATATTATAAAGGTGGATTATATTTTATTATAATATTATACAATATTTTACGCATGCGTATTTATATTTGATTCAATTTTAACTACATCTATGTTAATTATATCAAGCAACAAGAATAATAGACCGTGATCCCATAATAACTACACATCTAGGATATTTTTCTGTCTGCCTTTTGGAAGATTGATAAAAGTATTATATTTAGTGAATTTGTCTTTCGTCTATGGCTGAAATCGATCAAAAAAGAAAGCTATTCGCTCGATACGTACAAAAAAAATGGTAGGTAGTTTACAGCTGTTGAAACGGTTTCAAAAATTATTTCTAATAAGCACTTTTATAATTACATTTTTTAACAGTTTTGGCAGATGTAAACTTCTTGTTATTGTTCTACACGTATTGTGTTCTCATTCTCAATGGAACATATGCGGGAGATAAAAACAATTTTCGATAAATACGTAAAACCAAACTTCTTGGTTTCCAAAAATTCGCTACTCGAGCCACGATTAAACCCTGATCTTTCTTACCAAACTCACTTTTATCGATCCTCAAAAAAGCAGGTCAAAAATCGAAAATCATCGAAATTTCACTTCATAATGAGCTCACGGTCTCTGAACAATAATGGTTTTTGATGTAGAAAAATAGAGTACTTTTTGTTAAGTTTGATGATAAAATAATTGTTGTTTATTGTTATTTTTGTGGTAAATTTAGGCCAAGTTCATGTAACTCCTCCCTCCTGAGTATATACGAGTTCTTTCTTTAAAAATATTACAAGTATACAACAATAGTATTGTAATATTTATTATAAAAAAAAAAAAAATTATTGTACTTTAATTGTAACGCTGCGGTGGTATTATTTATAATAAATAATTCCATCATTATTGTTGTCATAATCTTTTGTTCCTTTTAGCGATTATTGTTATTTATGGTTGATTTTAATCGAAAAATAATTATTTAATAATGTTCACAAATAGAATTTATTATATTTAGAATTCTATTATTTATTTATTGGATCAATTATACAAGAATTTGTGGTTTATGCAATATGAAACAACATCATTATGGCGTCACGTTAAAAACATACAAAAATATACAGAGCTGTGAAAATAGTTTAGTTGGTATTATCAATTATGATGAAGAAGGTATCGACCTGGGACCTATTGGGTCCAAAAAAAAACACACCCTATTGAATGAAAATTGCTGCGATTGCTATCACTACTCTTTAGGGGGTTGCAAAAATACCGTTTGGAAATCAAGAAATTTTGTTTACTGTTAATTACAATTTAATTGTTATTTATTAACAGTTAAATTTGACTTCTTAAAAAATTCAATGTTGTAACTTAATTTATACCAATTAATTTCAGCTTTATTTCTATTCAAGAGTACTCTAGGATCTTTGGAATTGGAACTATAAGCGAAAATCAGCATTCAAATTTTCCCTTTATTTTAAATTTTTAAATAAACAAACGAAGTCGATGTCTGATCGAAGCATAAAATAAATTTGTTCTAGATTTTTTCCACTTTGTCAGACAAAATTTTCCCTGGATACCGGATTTATACTCCTATCGATACTGTAATGAAGATTTTCCACTAAACAGATAAACAAAAACAAAACTCAAACTCAAATAATAAGTAAAATTTTTGCAAACTTTTAGAAGACGTGTTTTGCAACATTTGGATAGTAAAAATTATAATGAAATATGGGTTTTCCAACTGGCTAAACACGCCAGTCTTCAAAAAGTATGCGAGAAGTTAAGTTATTGTTTGAGTTTTGTTTTTATAATATATCAAGGTATACTAAGTTTAGACCCAAGTTTGTAATGGTTAAAAATATTAATACTACGAACACAAAATTTTGGTATAGGTGTTCAATAAAATCACCTAAATAGTTCATTTTCGGAGGTCTGTCCGCAAGCACGATAACTCAAAAATGAAAAAAGATATCAAGTTGAAATTTTTAAAGGGTGCACAGGACATAAACAGTAAGGTCGAGTTCGTAAATGAGCAACATAGGCCAATTGAGTCTTGGATCCATAGAACCCATCTTGCAAACCGTTAGAGATATAACAAAAGTTTAAGTGTAAAAAATGTTCTTAATAATTAATTAAACAACTTTTGTTTGAAACATTTTTTCGTAAACATCACTGTTTACCCGTGAGGGCGCAAATCAAGTGCCAAATTATATATAGTATCTATATTATATGGGAATATCAATTCTGTGTGGCCATCTAAGACTGGCTTTTTTTACTTACATGACGTATTTCAACATTTAACTCAGTCAATTGTTTGTTTTCACCTGTTATTTGTCATTTTAGTGGAAAACCGGCATAAGAATACAAACTGAGTCTTTGTTTTATACCCATAAAAGTCCATTTCCATAATATTCATAAATCACTCAAGATCAAGAATATTTTATCTTGAACAAGAAATAATGTTCCTAAAAACCCATAAATAACTTGAAACCTGCTCCACAAAATCAATTACCACACCCATAACACTTACCCATCAATATCAAAGACATTAACATAGTAGTTGTTATTTTAATGATAGATGGATGAATCATTATAGAAAATCAATTAACATAAAAAATAATTAAGTGAAATTTTTAGATGATATAAAATTAATTTACTAAAGTAGTGTATCTATATAATCTATCTATAACGGATATGGAAATTTGGGTAATTCATCCACATATGTGTAAGAAGGAAAGTAATATATTATTGAATTTATATTACATAAAATGCTAATTTATAAAATTAAAATTGTAATACAAAAAAGGAACTTCAATTAATGAACAGGTCGAATTTGTTAAACCTGAAAAATTATTTATACGACAAGGGTTCTGTAAAAATAGTGTTGAAAACACCTGCAATTCTTTTGAACGAAAATTTATAATTTTTCGAAATAAAATTATTTGAAATTGTTTCGAGCTTTGAAATACTTTCTCAAGGAAAGGTCTTGAAGAATTTAAAAAAACTCAAAATCTAAAATACGAAAAAACGCATAGAAAGATGCTCAATAAACTGTTACCCAACTCCAAGCATATTTTTTGCACTTAAAAGATTAAAATTACTTATTATTAATTTCAAAGTTAAGTACTTTGCCAAGAGAGGGCCGGCGTGAGACACGTTTTCCCTTAAATCCAAATTTCGAATTCAAATTAATTGGATATTATATCGACAAACTGGCAAATGGGTAATGATGTAACTTTTAAAATAAAAATGAAATATTAATATTTTATTCTTGCCAAGTTCATATTTCTTGTAAAGAGCGTGACACACGTTTGTCCCTATAGCCATAGATAAAATCAATACCAAATTTTTAGAAAACTTTTGTTAAGGTTTTAGCCATAATTTACTAAAGTTTTAACTTTAATTTAGATAGTGTTTTTTTAATTTCCACCGACTAGTTTTGGAGAAATCTATGAAAACATATCATTCATCTACCGTTTTGAGACCAATGTTAAATATGAATACTTTTAAAATCATTTATTTATTTAAATAATCGGGCAACCCCCTAAAATTTTCAGAATTGATTTAGACATAGTCCAACTTACATAAAAAAAATCAAGCCTTTTATTCAAAATAGCCCTGGCGCTCTTAAATCCTTAACCGATTGGCAACACAAATGTTCGCCAATCCCTTTGTTATTTCATATTCAGTTCGATTAAAATTCGATTTTATATAAATCGCATAGATCCTATACTTGATTTTCTTTGGTACGGTATTCTAATAAAATTTCTTCATGTATATAATGGTAGTGTCTGCACAGCATATGTTATTTGATTATACAAAAAAATTAAACTACTAATTTTATTAGCAAAAGTGTAAAGACTTCATAGGTAGTCATTTTCTGTTAAAGATTCAAGGCAAACTAACGGTATGAAATAATGTACATAACACCTTCTTGTAGAGTATAGCTCGTGTGTTTATTCCTTTGATCAAGTAAAAGCTATGATATTATGGTGGTGTTTCAAGGCGAAATTACACTCTGGTATTTTTTTTTTTTTAAATGACTACCCATTGTACACAGAGTTTGCTGCTTCCTTTAGAAAATAAGTAGGTGTGAAATTATAACTATGTAGACTTTATATTTTTTTTAATGAAACAGGGCTGTAATAACTGTTAATTTTATTTTTGTTGTTGTTCATTCACTGTTATTTCTGTTCAAAAAAGTATGCACGACAAGAGGACGAATAACTCAATATCACGCCAACCGATTTCGATGATTCTCTTTTTAGTGAAAACTTAGTTAGTGTACTTCAGATTCACTAAAAATCACAAAATAAAAAAACTTTTAACAAAAAGAAAACCGACTTTAAAAGAAAAACTTTTCCAACACAAATTAATATGCACTAAAAAGTAAAAAAATAACGATAATATAATGTAGTTAAAATTATTGTTATTTTTTGAGTCGATGTCAGCCAAGCTAATGTAGCAAACTATTTTGTCAGAGTTGTTTCCTTGGCTGACACCGACTCCAAAAATAACAATAATTTTAACTACATTATATTATCGTTATTTTTTTACTTTTTAGTGCATATTAATTTGTTTTGGAAAAGTTTTTACTTTAAAAATCTAAATAATATAGTACTCTTATCTCCTTATTTTGGAGTGAAGACCAATGACTACGTACCTGAAATTCAATTAAAATCTATTGTAAAACTGTTTACGTCATCATAATTACAAGAAAAAAATTTGAAAATTATCTTTATAAGAAAATAAATAAGATTTTGTTTGTACGCGCGGTTAACTTCGTAAACTTATATTGAGTAAAATACTCATTTTTTAATAATAATAATAATAATAATACGTGTAATAATCACATACATACATACATACAAACGTACATACACAAATCATGATTTGTGTTGGTCAGAAACTCAGTGAAGTGTTCTTGTCAAGGACATGGCTTTCACATTTATATTTAGATCGCATCGTGTAGCATGGCATAGCCGATATAGGCAGCCAACATTACAACTTACAGTTTACTGTCCTATCATTACTATTATTATATTATTTTTAATATAAAAGCATAACAAACATATTTTATTTTTTAATAGCTAATGGCGTTTATTTACATTCCAAAAACACGCATTGTATAATACAGCTTCATTTATTTTATTTTTTAAATATGTAAAAAATTAGACTTTTAAATGCAGTTAAGAATGATCAAAATTTAAGAAAATATTCGGTTTGATTTTATTATACAGAATAGTGTATACACAACATGTAATCGATAATTGAAGGGTTTGTAGGATACGCCGAAACAAGCCTTTTGACATTTATCATACCATTTACATGTAAACAATTGAAAATTACTTATATTTTAAATAAAACGCATGATATATTGTAAATATTATAAGACTAGCTTGATACCCGCCCGCTTCATTGTGCTTAAAAGTAAAAACCACCACTTTATAGCCTCCACCTCTTTTAGTCTCACTTATCAACGTTCCATAACACTTGAAGGGATTGTTTTACGCAACTAAAAGATTTGCACAGTTCCCAATACTTTAAATTGTAAAGTAGTCATAATTCATTGAGTATATCAGAAAAGGTAGCCATGAATTGTGACATTTACTATTTTAAATTTTTACAGAAATCTTTAATTTATGGTTCAAAATGATGATCATAACTCTGATCCATCTGTGATCATCATTTGAACCATAAATTAAAGATAAATTTATGTAAAAAATTTTTTTTAGCTGTATCTTTTTAATTTATAGCTCATGTGTTATTCTGATGTATGAGCTATATTGCTGTACCGTTTCATTAAAAACCATTCGCTAGTTTTTGCGTGAAATCGTAACAAACAAACAAACATCCTTACTTTCACATTTATAATATACAATATATTTACATCAAGGAATATAAATACCACGAGTATGACAGAGTACATGCGTTAAGCAATGCATCTAAGTAAGAGGTATTATAGGCGTTATATGAAATTGCAAAAGTGACTTGTATCGTAACTTATCTGTTGTAGTTCATCTATTCAACTAAGAAACTCCCACTCTTCAAGCGTCTTACAACCATCTCAACGCATATCGATGCTTCAACACATGTATATAATACCTCTCACTTAGGTGCATTGCTTAACGCATGTATTATGTCTCGTGATATTTATATACCTAGATGTAAATCGAACATTCTGTATATGTATTAGAAATAAATAAAACATTATTGATTATATCACTCAATATAATCGACTCCAATAATAATAAAAAGATTATTTAATTATTTTCATTAAGGCTCTTAAATTAAGAGTGAATTAACTATTTATTATACTTATTAAAAAAAAAATGTATTTATTATCAAATAACATAAATTTAGGTCAAACATTTTTTTTTTTTATAAATTCATCACGAATAGAGAAAAGAAGAATTGGATTCACCATTTAATTTATTTTTTTTAAAGGTATGTTAGAATGTCTGTGTTACGTAGTAAATATAATGGTATCTTGTCTTCAATTTAGAATCGATAATATCTATTATGTGTAGTACCTTTAAAAATTATTTTTATAATCGATTTATTGTAAAAAGAAAACACGTAACCAATCAAATGTGAAATTAATTTGAAGTTGAATGTAATATAAGAGAATTGATTTTTAAGTCGTATTATTTTAGTACCCTGTGTTCTTTTTTTACAATCCACCTTTAAAAGTTCACCTGCTTGTTCATATTATGAATTTATTTTTAATAAATTCCCTTTCAATAGTTGAAATTTTTTTGGTGTAAATCAGACATGGGCGAGCTATTTTAAGTCGAAGTCACAATTGTTATAACTTTATTTTGTGTCTCTTTATCCAAGTCCGCATTCCTCATACAGGAGGAATCGAAATGGGTATATGACTCTTCTACCTTCTACCTATCTCAGTTTCTCTAATAGTAATGAGATGGGTAGAAAAAAAATGTTGTCTCTCTGTATTACTCGTATTTTAGGTTATCACTGGTTAGGTTGTCAATGTCTTACTCGTATGTTAAATTTAAATTAAAAAAAGTTAAAATTTTCTAGGTACCATTTTTTAACTTTCCCGTCGACACCTAAATCGATGTGCTTTCACTCAAAATAATAATCACATCAGATCAAGAGTTATTAAGGTTGGATACTTTTGAAATGATCACACTAAGTAATATCTATTTATTTGCACTTCCACCATAATTATTAATTTTTGATTGGAAAAATATAATTTTCTAAAATTTGATCGAATTATTTATCAAAGAATTGTGTTCATCTTCAAAGAAAGTGACGCATTACACACAGCGTGTACAGATCATACAGACGTTTCATTCTATAATTTATGTATAAAATTTTCATTACCACCGAAAACAGGGTTACTTGTAACCTTAAACCAATCCTCTCGAATTTCCAACTCAAAATAACGTCAATATAACCAGACATGGGCGAGTTATTTTAAGTTGAAGTCACCATTGTTATTATAACTTTATTGTGTGCCATAAACTTTATTGTGTATTTATCCAAGTGCGCATTGCTCATAGAGGAGGAAGCGAGACGGATATACGACTCCTCTATCTATCTCAGTTTCTCTTATAGTATGAGATAGGTAGAAAAAAAATGTTGTATTTCTATCTTATTCGTATTTCTGGTTGTCACTGTCTTCCTCGTATTTTAGATACAAAGGTCTGAGGGACTTCTCTAAACCATGTTTGCCCATGCCTGAATATATCTCAATACACACAGGGTATAGAAATTGTAAACCAATTATCACAAAAATATAATTTACTACTCTAAATATTTAATATTATTACCTATTTTTTATCATTTATAACATATTAAGTTATAATAATATAAATAAATATTATATTTTGTAATCAAATAAAATAAAAATAAAAAATTGCAAAACAAATTGTGTGTGTACTAAACTTACACTAAAAACGTACCTCTATATTGAATAATAAAATAATAAAAACTATACTTATTATTGCTAGTGTACGAAGTCTGTCTATACGTATGTGTGTATGTACGGTGAGATATTTCAACATTTTTTATTTAAAATAAATTTTTATAACTCTATGCGTATTATAAAAAGAATATAATTAATTCTCTCAAATTTACACACCATTTTAAATAAAAATGAGTAAGTTTATAACAATATATTTTAAATTGAGTATTCAATTATCATACAATAATATCACGTATGTCTGTGTGTATTTTTTGATACATTACGTTTCAGAATAATTGGAGGGATAAAAATAACAAGTGAAATTTACAAAATTTAAAAAACCCCCGACAAATGCGATTTATTCCTTGTAAATCAATTTTTTGGAAACTTTGTTATAAAATGTTCTCAATCGAATCGGTTCGACCATTTAGGGGCTACGATGCCACTGTGAAACACACAGAACACTTTAAACTTATAACACTTCTTCTTAAATCAATATCAAAGTGATTTTCAAGGACATCAGATGAGATGAAAAGGATACTTAGAGAGCTATCATTTTTGTGGACAAATTTTTGGAAATATTTTAATTGAAATTGAAATATTTGAGTTGACGTTGTTCTTTTGAATTATTGTTTTAAATTACCTTATTATTTTACCATTTCACTTTTCGAAAAGAATTGAGTCCATAGTAATTATTTGTATGTCATGCCTTTTCCAAACTGAATCGATTTTAAAGATCATCGCCAATTTGTTGAGTTTTTTTCGGGTACGGAAACCTAAACTCCCTCTAAGAATCATAGCTAAGAAGAATCTCCGTTAAATTACCTTTCCAATGATACCAAAAAAATTAAAATCGGTTCATCCGTTCAGGCACTACGATGTCACAGACAGACAAACACACAGACACACACACATAGCGATCAAACTTATAACACCTCTTTTTTAGTTCGGGGGTTAAAATTGAAGGATTGAAGAGTAAACTGAGTTTCACCAGACATTGTTTCCTAAAACTCTTTTCTATTTTTCAATTGAAATATTTTCTATTTAGCGTAACATTTTGTAACATGCAATTATTCTGAAACACGCTGTAATTGAATGATTATTTAGCAATTTTTATTTTAATGTTAATTGATTTGTTTAACATTTTTTATTACTTTGAATGGCGCTGAAAATAACTATAGATATTTTTTTCTCCCCTGGGCTACTATTAAATTGATGTACAATTCAATTTCGAATACAAAAACAAACTTTATACGATGGATCCAATTTTTATTAACAATAACGTACTTTATATAATATTGTTCATATCATTAATAACAAACACTATAATTATTAATAAAAACATCATACTTTTTTTTAATTAGGTCAAACCATTACTGCCACTAAAAAAATGAAACTACTAAAGTCTTATTTATTATTTTTGAATAATTTTATTTTTTATGTATTCTTTTGAGTTCAAACGCCGGAAATATCCATCAGATGTCATGAACATCAACCGTACGTACAACTTTTGGAGTTGAGGAAGGATATCCCTGGTTATTATTTTTGTCGCACAATTGATGTTTAAAAATTATTTTTTTTACTCGCACAAAGGGACCTTTTAAAAATTAAATAAACATAATAGTTTTTTATTTTCTAATGAAAATTCAAGAAAAAATTTAAACCCGATGAACCGTTAATTATGTACGAGCGCCTGGGCAGTTTTTGGATAAAAGGCTAGATTTTTTTACATGAAGTTGGAATAAGTCTAAATCAATTCTGAAAATTTTAAGGGGAAAGAGGGAGGTTAGAAATATGAAATTTTTCGATATCTGGAGTAATATTCAAAATATCGAAAATTGAAAATTTTGTTTAATTATTTAGCTTTCCATACTTCGAAAACCAAGGCATACATCGAAAAATTTTATTCGTATTTTTCGTCTACATTCATGAAGTAAAATTAATCTTCAAAGTTGAAAATAAGGTGCAAATAATTTCAACCATAAGTTTAAACTTGCCTTGGTGCATGTACTACCATAACGAGATAATACTTCTCTAAAATTACCAACGATAATTAACAAAATCTTATATCGTTAATGTTACATTTTATGGTACTAATGCGATAGTTTTAGATACGCCATTAATTGAATCGTATTTGTAATGAAATTTTACAAATTGATACAATTCAAATACAAAGAAGATCTAAAAAAAGTATTTGTTTTCAAGAAATACTAAACCCTACACCCCACGCGTTCTATTTAAAAGTAATAAAACTCCTTTTCATAATATATATTTCTGAATTGAACAAAAATAAATTTTTATCAAGATATTATAATCTATTTTTAGACATACTTTTTTTTTCAAAATAAAACATGATATTGATTCCATATTTCATCAATTGTTTAATAAAATAAAATTTACATACATGTGCAAGATATTCAGCGTGAGTCTAATTTTAACTTTAATAATACATATTTTTACATTAATTGAATTTGATAAAGCTTCCAGAATATATACTGTCTCATAACATTGAAAATAATAGCATTCATGTTTGTATTTTTAAATAATTCATATATTGGAGACAGATTAACCTATTTTTTCTATTTTGTGTCTAGAAATATTAGATCGTTAGCCCCCAATTAAGCACAACTTCTTTATTTCTTTTTATTTGCAATTTAAAGGATTGATCAAGATGAAATAATAAAGAAAAAAGTTTTTAATGTAGCTTCGAGGTGGTAGTTCTGAAACGTGGTACCATCGACAGTTACAAACATCTGTCCTTTATTTATCTTATATATTTAAACGAGCAATTCTTGTAATCAGACATCTTGGGAACGGGCTGTGTAGCTGGGTTTCATTTTTAGAAAATTTCCTTTTTTCCGTGTTTTCAGGAAAAATTGAAATATTGACTGCAAAACTCTTACTGACATCTATTGGCGACGAAATAAATTACATTACCAGGACATTCAAATTGTGTATTTTTGTAGAAACAGTTGCCCTTTTAACTCAAAAAAAAAGCGAGTACAGCTCGGTCATCCAGGTACTACATATTATGCTGCATATGACTTTCTTTTAAGATAAACGGCAGGCAAAAATACATAGTCGGAAAACATAAATTCGACATTCAATCCATGTAGTCCACGGGACATCACTCTATTTTTTTAAATGATTAATACGTACTTGAAACTTCGTGAGTGGCTTACTTTTGGCGAGTCTACCAAACTTTCTACGACTTTTTTTTTTCGAAAGTGCTGCTTTTTCAGATGAGCAAGATAACGTCATATTTGAGCTTTTGGTTCGAAAAAACGTAGCAGGGAATTTTTCGGACACTATGACCCCTTGATAATATTAATAATCACATTAAACAATTCAGCAAAAGTGAACTATGTATGTACTAGCTTGACCCGTGCGGAATTTCTCTCTCGTAGTTACCCATAGCCTGTGGCTAAAAACAATAAACCACAATTAACTTATTATTTAAATTTATTTAAATTAACAATATTTTTTCGTTCAAATTATTTGTCTAGCTTGTTTTTTCCTAAGCGGTACATTCTTAGGCCATGACTATTGTTTCTCGTCAAATCTAGACATAATAAGCTTGAAAATCAGGGGTGAATCATGGAATTTGATAAAGAAATAAGGAAGATAAGGATAGGACAGAAAAAAGCTTGCTAGAGTAATAATTAATATATAAGATATTTCTCAAAAGTATTTAATCGATTTGAGATAAATTATTTTTCACCTTGAAATAATATTATATCTTTATGTATTAATTCAAAAAAATTTCTCGTTACTACACGTTATTTCAATTTGGCGTTGATACAAAAATTTGATTAGATAAAAAATTTTTTTTTTAAATTTAGTGATTTATTCTTAAATCTATTTATTGAAAATCGTGTCATTGACATAATTTTATCACACAAAATTGTAATTATAAATGAGGCTAAGTTTATTTACTTTTTTTTTAATTTTAATTTTAAATACAAACTTGTTCCAATTAATTTTTTGATATCGTCCTATTTTAAAGACTTCAAATATTATTTATACATAATATTTACTTAATAAATGTAATAAATTAAATTGTTTAATACCAGACAGTTAAAAAAATTGAATTATTTTAAATATTCACATGACTTTGATATTTTTAATTTTGAATTAAAAAAAAGAAGCTATATGCTAATGATTTCACAAAAGTTTATTATTAATATTTTTAAACTTAATTTTTAAATATTTTTGTAAAAAATCGCAAGAACGAAAAAGTCCTGAGTCCCGAGTTTTCTTCTATCTTCTACTGCAAGGTCTAAAAATATTTGGAAATGTATGAGAAAAAACATATCGGAATAGAGATTTTTCGTTGAAAAAGTGTAGATTTCAAAAATCATATCCAAAATTTTTTATTTCTTTTACAACCTACAGTTTTGTTAGGCTCGTGAATGTGAATGTGAGACAACTACCCCCACTTTGATTGGATCAATTCGCTGAAATGATAATCAGTTAAATCATCACCTTGCATCATATTTGGAATCAAAAAAATGAGTGTATGAAAATATTTGAGACGTTTCAAATTTTGAGGGTGAATTCTGTTAGAACTTGGGAAAATTAGACGAAAATTAATAGTAAAATTTTTCGATATATACCATAGTTTTTGAAATATTAAAGCCTAAAGATTTAGAGGTATAGTTTTCTTTATAATAACAATGGGGTTTAACCTCCGTTTTTTCTGACATACGCCTTATCACAGAGGCCACCATCTTTATTTATTAAATTACATTAATTTTTACAATTACATTTATGATTTAGGTGGAAGTGGTTACTTCGTTCTTATCCAAGCGACGACAATGTGATCAACTCCACAGACCCCATTAATTATAATTCTTCACACTGCCGCTGCATGGATTCGAACCCGCAAACCTAGTCTAAGTAGGCAAACGGTCAAAAATTAACGCCTTAGACCGCTCGGCCATTTAGACTCTCAATTCTATTTCTTTATAGAAAAATTGTTGGCATGCTTTTAATGAATGATTATATCAGTTTTCCAAATTAATCTTATGAAAATTAGGCTTGTTAATACATAATAAAGCATAAGTACCTTTAAAAACACTTCAATATTGAATTTTTATGTTAAAAACACATACTTTAACAGCTCAAACCTAAACCGTAAGGAGTATTAAAAGAAAAAGAAAAACGTGCTATTTTGAGAAGGTCCTTAGCATCTATTATGCGTGAGGGGAACTTTTTTACCGTCTTCAATTTAGTATATTATCCATATGAAAGTTATTTAACAATATTGTAAAATTTGTTTATTTTTTCAATTGAGTGCTCTAATTTTCTCAAACCGTTTTCTTTTTTTGGCTGGATCTGGTTTTCAATATAATTAGTTAATCTTTAAATTTTATAGAAATCCATAAATATTATTTTTTATTACATATTTTAATTTTGGCACGGAAGTATTTTTTTTGAAGAGAAAATGCGTTTACAAATATTAGAAACGAAAAGAGTGGGAAAGTTTTTATTTTGAATTTTCTTCGCATTTGTAATTGTTTACATTTTATCTACTAAAAATAAAATTTGATTTATATTTTGATAAATTTATTTTTAAAACTCTTCCGTAACATTGTAAAGATCAACGTCATAAATTTTTCTCGATATATTTTTAACTTTTTTCCCTGAAATTTAAGACAAATCATTTAATCTTAGATAAAAATCAGCTACAAATCTTGGAGCATAACATAAAATTTAACATTCAAGCTTTAAAAGCCAATCTAAACAAGTGAAAACAAACAATTGACTGAGTTAATTGTTGAAATACCATGCATAGACAGTGTTGATTACTCTATCACTTTACACATACATACATATCACACATACATAACTGATATATCCATATAATAAATACAATAAAATTTACGCCTAATTTGCGCCCTGGCGGATAAACAGTGATGTTTCAAACAAAAGTTGTTTTATATTTTGATTTACGTCGAGTTCGCTTTAAAAATTTCAGCTTGATATCTTTTTTCGTTTTTGAGTTATCGTGTCCACAAACGGGCGTTCGGATGGACGGACGGACAACGGACAACGGAGGTGATTTTATGAAAACCCATACCAAGATTTTGTTCGTAGCATCAATATTTGTAAGCGTTACAAGATTGGGACTAAACTTAGTATACCTTGCATATTACATATATGCATGGTATAAAAATTAAATTTATTCATTCATTTTTATTTCTAAAATTTATGATCTCTTCAGTAATAAAATCAAAATTTTCCCCAAAAGTAATGTTCTTAGAATCCTTTATCGTAGTTAAAAAAAAGTCCGAGCTATACACTTGTGTAATATCATATTATATGTTTAAACATATAAACTTTATATGTTTTTGTAATATAATAACATAAAAACATATAATCTTTTGTTTTAAATCCTTTCTAGATCCCTAATTCCCATTTTAACCATGACCTACTAACCTAAATTCTATATAACAGTATGTTATGAACAAGTTAAATAACATTAGGAATCGTATTTGATATTATATATATATATTTATGAAAACTTCAATCAAACATATATAGCGTGCTTTACAAAAACTGACAATCAAAGTTGAAAACGCTAAAAATAATAACTTCTATTTTCTTAATCTTTTAAACTTGAGCGTCCCAAGCTTTTATTTATGATCACATATGTATTAGTCAGTCAAAAATGTATTTTCTACCATAGTTAGATTATAGGTTATATTGGCTGTCCACGAAGGACACACTTAGGCTATAGAGCCCATTGTGATATCACATATGTGTTTTACCATCTTTTCCGCTGATAATTTCATTTATCAGGTTCTCAATTATTTTCAGAGGTTGAGTGTGCTTCCATTAATTCCTTCAAACATTAATTAAATTAATTTTTGTTTTGACGGTGGGAATCGAACCCGCTACCCTAGGCATACCGCGAAAGGAATTGTTTATGTCTTAACCAATTGAGCTACTAAGATTTTTAATGCAATATGTTCAAGACATGTTTGTTTAATTTTAAAAAATATTTTTAAATTTCATTTCAAGAAAACCATTTCAATTTTCCAAAACTTCCTTTGTTTATATATTCTTCACGGCCCCTCCTTTTTATTTCTTTCCCACACAAATTCGAAACATCTTTGCATATATTTTTCATACCCACTCAATATATTATTTTCACTAAAACAGTTGTAAGGATGACTAGAGAAAATACTTATTTTTCCTGTTTTTCCTCCAACACATAAAAATAACAATACATGACTACTGCATTAGTTTTGTATATTTGTCTGTCCTTGCGCTAAAATAAATTTTAGAAAATTGCAACGCGGAATAATAATTTTTGTTTGTTTGTAAATATTTTTATTTTTAGAAAAAATTTCCTTGTGAGGAAAATTACAATAAAAGTTTTAATCAATTTTTATTTTCATGTATAAATATTTGAATTTATTCAATGAAAAATAATTTTTCAATTAAAATTAATCAACTGTTTCTAATTGCTATGATTTTGTTAAGGTGTAAAACTGATTAAAATTAATTTTTCAAAAAATTTCTTTTTTAATTTCTTTTATAAGTGAACAAAAATAAATTTAGATATGAAAACTATTACTTATTCTAAAAAATCCCTCCAGATAACTTCTATTGATATAGTTATTCTTAATTAGAAAATCGAACGTTTTTTGAGCAAGCTACTTTATTTTGTCAATCACGATTCATAAATTTTCAATTTTCAAGTATCAATCTCGAAACTGTGCAGAATATTGACTGCAAATTAAAGCTGTAAACATTGGCTTTCTCTTACTTTTTGAGACCATGATTTTGAAAGAACGACTTAATTTTCTTATACTATGATATTGCAAAGGGTGAAATGGTCATCAATGGATCAAATCTTCTAGAAAATTCATAATTTTGAACCATACTATACACAATTTTATATATTATCGACGTACATTTCGAGTGATTTAAAATAATGACATATATGTTTATTTATGCTACGATAATTACCTATATTTGTCTCTACGAGATTGCGTTTGCGCATAATCAAATAACATTGACATACTTTCAAAGGAAGTGTGCTTGACGCAATTATATATAATATACCTATATATATAAATTTTTTTTTTCATTATATATACACAGATAGCATTGACATACTTTTTTTTTAATATTTCAGTCAAGGATTAAATTCGTAGTTATTTATAAATAATTTTTTTTTTGTTTAATTTATTTTATTTTTTTATTGTTATCATTGTTTTGTAAATTGACAATTAATCAAATGAAAAAATAATAATTGCTAATTCTTTTTTTTTTTTTATAAATAATTAATGCATAAATAATTTATAATTAAATATGCAATAGTAAAAAAAAAATTAATTTTGTTAATTTGTTCATATATTGTCTTAAAATAGGCTACAAAATCGAGCATGAACAAACAACACTAGCGAGGACCAAAAAACTAACCTCAATATAGAAATTGCTGTAGTAGTTTTTTGATTTTTAGATTCTTGTTTTCATTTCTTCACAAAACAATTAAACATTCAAATGAAATATGACTATGCCATTCTTAATAATTATTCTTACTACATTTTCAATATAATTTTCATGAGATTACTTATCGAAGTATTAATCTATTTGGCACTTTTCGACACTTTCTTTTTATTCAAATAATGTATGAATGAATATTTGAACCATATTCTCTTGATATACTTGTATGCTTAACCGAATTTTGATTAATTTTGTTTACATAATGAAAATATATTAAATTACCTGCATGATTAGAAAATTTAAATAACAGGAATTTCTTCATTTCTAAAACACAGTTATCGATCGAGAATCTATTTAAAAAATTTTAATTTATTGATTAGAAATAAATTATATGAAATAATTTTCCATAAAATTTATTATTATTTTTGTTGGGAAACTGGTTAAATTATTACACTTGAGATAGATTTATTAATTTATTAATATTAATTATATAAATGCTTAGGTAATTAATTAATTATAATTATAATAAGAGAACACCCATATCATTTTAATTCATGTAGGTATTTTATAGAGAAAGGTGTTTGGAAGATGCACTCAATTTTAACCTTCTCAGTTATCAATTTGGAAATAGAATTTAAGAAACTTGAAAACCCCTGCAAATTTGTTTGAATCCTTACTCTTGATAGAAATAAATCAGAGATATATTGAAAATTTTACAAAATACTACATTTTCATCAAAATCCATCAAGTTGATTTAAAGTTAAATTCATTCTTATATAAATTCATATACATGCAAATAACTTTATATATTGATATATTATAAAAATTAAATTTATTTTTGCTAATTTTTTGTTTCCTTTTGTTTCAGGTGGATGACCAAATGAAATTATTACAACATTCGTGGTCTGATATGTTAGTGTTAGATCATATGCATCATCGAATGCATAATAATTTACCAGATGAAATGACCCTACCAAATGGCCAGAAATTCGATTTATTATGTTTAGGATTACTAGGTGTACCATCATTAGCCGATGTATTTAATGACCTCACAGCAAAATTACAAGAACTTAAATTTGATGTTGCTGATTATATATGTGTGAAATTTTTATTATTATTAAATCCAGGTAAGTATTTTATTTCGAGATAAATAGAATATTCGACGAAATCATTTGGAAAAAAAATTCGTTTTTAAATTAATTTTTTTTCTATTTTTTCTGTTGTAGAAGTTCGAGGAATTTCTAATAGGAAGCATGTTCAAGAAGGATATGAACAGATACAAGTAGCACTCCACGATTACGCAAGAACGTGTTATCCACAAGTGCAGGTCAGGATAATGTTTTCCAATTATAATTTCTTCCCCCTTTTTTATTAAATTTAATAGCTTTGCGAAATTATTTCTAACTTTTTTACATAAAAACGTTGAAAACTCATAAAAAAGTAAAAGTAGACTTGATACCAAAACAAAATTTGAAAGTTAAATTAAATTTGATTTAAAAACGTAGAATGTATAAGCATTCAAAGATTGTTGCTCGTCTCTTTCTTGCAAAACATATTTTTAAACAGTGTGTCGCATTTAAGATGAAGACACCCTCATATTGGCATTATTTATAAGAATATCGATTTAAAATTTTGTTCAATCATACGATTGGTCACATTTTTAAGACACTTAACCATAACCTGAACTTTAAACTCAGCCTACTACAAATTGATAAATAAGGCGCATTCTTAATATATTGCCTTACGTCGGAGATGGTTAGAGATATCTAACGCTAGGCAAAATATTAAGAATCGATCCTATTTGTCAATTTGTAGTACCAAGTATCTTGAGTTTAAAGGCCTGATTTCGGTTAAGTATTATAAAAAATGGGACAAATCACCTTGTATGATTGTGGAAAATTTCAAATCGATATTCCTATAAATAACGAAAATATGATGGTGTCTTCATCTTAAATGCAACTCACTGTATCTCTTTTTCGACATTTAACAATGACGTCACTTTTAAAGGGTCTTTCATATTTTGCGTACTCACTTTTTCAAAAACCAACCTCACTTTTCTGTCTGTTCTATTTTCTGTCCGCGATGTCCATTTTGAAGTTTTTTCTAAGCACAATCTGTCATATTACTAGTGCCCTACAAAAGTTGTAACTTAAACCAGTTTATTAAATTCTAAGACTCCATTATCTTCTCATTTTATAATGAAATATATGTTTATTAATGATTTTTTTTGTTTTTAAACTTTTCCAGGATAAATTTATGAAACTGTTAAGGGTATTACCAGATATCCATGGTATGGCCAGCCGTGGTGAGGACCATCTATATCACAAACATTGTAACGGCAGTGCACCAACACAAACACTATTAATGGAAATGTTACACGCTAAACGAAAATAACATTTAGAAGAGGACGTTGTTATTATAAATGATAATGTGATTGATAATGGTGATGATTATTATATTATTAATGATAATGATAATAATAATAATTATAATGATGAAGAAGATGATGAAGATGATATTCAACAGAACGAAGATGGATGCTCTGACCCAGGATGAAATCCTACGGGTGATTGCATCATCCTGCAATTACAACAAACAAATAATAATTTAAACTCGTCGTTACCTACGGACGTTACCAAGCTGCTATGCGCTACCTGATGACTACTACTACACTACTCCTAAACTAAATATTTAAACACTTTACTTTAAAAAAAAAAACACAGCGTCGTCTTTGAAAATGGAATTATTTTTAGTTGTGCAATAAACATTGAAGAACATTTTTTAAAAACAATATCTCTGTGGCTATCATTGAATGTGTGTTTGTTAATTGTGTGATAATTAATTTACTAAGCATAAAAAAATTTAAAATACAAAAAAAAATCAAAGCTCATAGAAGCAGAGCCACACACGTTTAATTATTTAAGTTATGCAGAAAACAAAGAAGCGCGTGATTTGAATTTGGTGATGGTATTAGTGAAACGAAAATATGGACATATAACGGAACGAGAAGAATGGATGTATTTGTGTTATTATTAAATTGGCAACGAAAGAAATATATTTTTTAGATATTTAATTAAACAAATTTAACATACAACTAGGCATCACTAGGGTACGGGGGAATCAGTTCAAAAACAATTGTGATAACAGAGAGTAAAATGTATTTTTTTATAAAATTTAAGTAATATTATTTTTTTTGAAAGTGAATTGAGTTTATGTATAAAAGATGGAAGGAAAAAATTTGACGTATAAAAAAATATAAGAGCTTGAAAAGCGACGGAATTTGAGAGCTTAAAGGATAATTACAATTTACATTATTCAAATTTGTCAATTTCTTTTTCAAGGATGAACTTTGATTTAGAAAGAAGGTCAAAAAATGTTGATAAAATAATCGGGAAAATGTTTAAACTCAATTATTTTCAAAAAAAAAAAAAACTTTCAAATATATTTTTGCGAAAATAAACCTAACAAAATAATAAAAGCACCAGTAAATATTTTAAAATTATAAAATCTATAAAATATGAAATATTTTGTGTCCAAAAAATCATAACCTTTGTCGTAATATAAATAAATAAATGTTGAAAAATATTCACGTTCTCAATTTGACCGTAGAAATGCTAATGGCTCAAAAAAATAGCTATCTATCTTTTAATGCACGAAAAACAAATTAAATGTCAACAAAAAAAAATCAAAATATGTATGAAAATTATCGTAAAAATGCTCAATATGTAAACAAAATAAATTAATTGTTGTTAGTATTTCATATTTTTCATGAAAATCTCGTCTGTAAACTATTTCATTGTTAGAAAAACGAAAGAAAGGCTTTGACTTTCAGTGGATGGAGTTTACTTATTAAAAACAGACTTTCAAGGCATTTTTTATCTGAAAAAAGTTGATTAATTTATTTTCCGACAGAAAGATTCATTTGAAAAACCATTAAAAATGCTTTAAGTTAGAGAGCGTTAATTTGTGGAAGTTATTAACATTAATTAAACACATTTTAGTTGCTTAAAATCCACTTTATTAAAATTTTTGTCTATCAAAATATTTTGTTTATGAACATTTCGACTTGTTAGTCATCTTCAGAACAATGAAGACATTTTGATAGACAAAAATTTTAATAAAGTGGATTTTAAGCAACTAAAATGTGTTTAATTAACATTAAAAATGCTTTTCGAATTTTCATTTAAATGAATCACTGTCGTCAGATGGCCTAAATAACTGTAAAGTAAAACCGGAAAAAAAGCAAAATGGATTTGAAATTATTGTTAACTTTTTTTGAAAAAAAATGTTTCAATTTAAAATATGTCACTAACAATTTAAACTAGTCGATGCTCAGTTGTATCTAGAGGGGAGGAGGGTAGTGAAACTATAACAGGATTGTGAGAAAATGTGATGGAAAAAATGAAATAAAATATTATATTGTTGGAAAAAGTATGTTAATAATTTTAAGAGAAAAAATATAAAAAATTTATTTAAATTTTATAGAAATGTGTTCACCATCATCTTTTCGAAAAATTACATTTTCTATGTTAAAAAATTCTATTGCTTACTAATAATGTTAGTTGACATATTGTTGCTTTGAGAAATAAAAAACAAAGAAAAGCATTTGTTTTTATAAATTAGAGAAAAAGAGAGAAATATATTGTTAATATAAAAAAAATAATTATATTTAAATGTCTTAAGATGATGCAGAGGTTCGATTTATTTTTTGATAAACCTAAAAAAAATAAATATTTAAAAAAAAATAAAGATGCCTTTTCAAAAGAAGTACAAAGTAGCCAGGGCAGGGATCAGTCAGTAGTGTTGTGTGTGTTACCTGTTGTTTCGTGTATTTAAGGCAAAAAACGCCCAGAACTTTGTGCCAGGAAATTCAAAATATTTTTATAAAAATATAAAATATTACTAGTTAAATTTAAAAAAATGATAAATAATAAAAAAAAATATATATATAAAAAAACCCTATTATTTTTAAAAATAATTTTTAATTATTTGTATATTAATTTTTATTGTGTTTAGCAGGATTGTGGCCACAATATCCTTGCTCCCATTTAATTATTTATTAAGTGAATTTCTTTTTTTTTTTTTTGTTAAATAATTTTTTCTTTGGAGTATCTTTGGAAAAAAAACACATTCCAGATTGTTATTTTTGTTCTGGAGGGATTTAAGGGCATCAATAATAATTTTTAAATAATTAATTAATATTTTAATTTTTTTCCCACAAATTTTTTTGTGTCTTTTGTAGATATGTTTTTCATAAGTTTAAGATTTAAGTTTTTAAGTGTAAAGAAAAAAAGGAAACATATGTTTTTTTTAATTTTCGTGATAAAACCAATTTTTTCTTTTTTTGGGTACAAGAATGTCGTGCATGAATGTTTGGAGATTTATAAATGTTTTTATTTTGTTTTGTTAAAAAAAATACACATGCCCCACATATACACACAATTTTTTTTAGTTGCTGCAAGGCGAAGATTGTAGCAACAAACACTACAAAATTTAAGATTTTTTAATTTAGCGTATAATTTTTCTTATATTTCATTTGATACATATCACATGGTATCATGACTTTTGACTCAAAGGCAATAGATACGCGACAAAATTCGGGCGATAAAAGATCCGAAGACAAATAATTTCTCACTAACCCACGGGTTGGCCATGTCTTTATTGGGGTCGTGTTAGCACGGGTCTGTTCGTGCCAACTTAACTCGAAATTTAATTTTAATATTTTAAAATTTTGCAATTCGAACACCCTGTAAATATCTACGTCAATTTGTAGTCCGTGTATATGTTAATTGATCGTTTGGTTTTGGGTTATTTTTTTACAAAATACTGAATATATTTTTGCTATAAAATTTCGCATTAATTAATAATCAATAATTTGATGATTTGCATGCGATTCGGGATTTTTATTTTTTCTCAGATTTTTTGTTCGTGGATCATTTTTCATCGAATGTTCTGTCTTTGGATCTTATATCGCGTGAATCTTTTGTCTTCAAGTGAATTGTTATAGAGCCATAACACATAAATGTGGAAATAGAATAAGTTTTTTTTTATAAATGGATAGTTCAAGTTGTCTGTTTTAAGCTCTTAAAAATAACGGAAGAATACTGGAATTGTTTAATTCAGAACTTATTAGAATGTATATTCTTTCCAAATTTACCATTCTACATCTGGCTTTTAGGCCACAAAACATAGGAGTTGAATTGAGTAATAATTCCAGTTACATTAAAAATATGAAAAGAAATTTTGCATATGCTAAAATATCTTCCATTTCCACAACAATAGCCAAATCGAGGTTATTTATCAAAACTTAGTAATATACTTTTAACCAATTTTTGAAATAAAAACATTCCCCGAAATTATTACGCGACTATTAAAAAAAAACTGCTACCATAACCAAAATATGGTTGTTCCCCCAGTGCTCTAAGTAGTTGATTTAATTCTCTAGCTTTCTCAAAAAAATAATTTCACGGCTGGTTTTACACACACTACACCAAACATTTTTTATTTCGAATAAATATAAAGAATGTGTTATTTTTTCTTTTTCTTTTAGAATATTCAATATTCTGTATAATATTCGAGTTCGATTCAATTAAATATAAAAATAACGAAAAAAAAATCATTTAAAAAAAAATTAATTAAAAAACTTTAATTTTAATTAATAAAAAAATTTGATGACGATTTGTGTTCATTATTATAATAATTTTTTTTAAATAAATTCTCTACTTACTTTTAGTAATTATTTTTTGTACATATTAATTATAAAATTAATTTTAATTAAAAAAAAAATTTAATTAAACGTACTCGAATGTTATTAAGAACAAATTATTTTGGTGGTGAAATTGTTGGCGAATAAATACAGATTGGGAGGAATAATTTATATCCTATTCATATGCATGATATTATAAATCTAGATACAATTTTGGGGTTATATTCAACTAATTTTTTTTTGATTCTATGAAGTTACTCGAAAAACAATTTTTAAACACCATGAACTTACTTGAAAAATGAAATGTCAAGTCACTAAAGTGTCATCCAAAGAAGTATAACTTCTTACAAGCGGACATAAATACACGCAAACTTTTTTCCTTAGCTTTTTTTTTCGCAAAAGTACAATAAGAAACTTTGTTAAGTCTAAATCGGGAAACTCCTAGACTTTAAAACTTCCTCTTTGAAATCACAACAGTAGAAAAAAAAAATAATAAAAAAATGTTATAATTTGAAAATAATTTTACTAATTTTTTACCATTTTGTATCTAAGTTTATTAATCATGCGTAGTAATAGATGATTTTTTTAAAACTATCGAGTGTATAATTGTTTTGTTTTTCTGTTTTAATTTATTTTTTACTTTTATTAATTAATATATATTAAAAAAATATATTATAATTATAATTAATTATATATTTTTGTTGAGAATGTATAACCCAGCCGAAGAATCTTATTAATTTTTTTTTTTTTTGTAATATAGTTTTTTTGTTTTATTTTACTTTTTTTAGAGGTTGTAACTCGTGTACAAGTCTTTGTGGTGATGGACTAACAAATTTTATGTTATTATTTTTAAAAATTAAAATAATTATTTAGTGATATAATTATTATGTTTTTAATTCATACAAAAAATTATATATATAAATATATTAAAAGAATAATAAAAAATCAAAATAATATTATTATTATTAATTTAATTTAAAATCTATATTTTTAGATTGTAAAATGTTTTTAATATGAAGATGCAAGAGCAAGGGTTGCTGTGGTCTTATTACACATACAATAAAGTTCCCCTCCACTTTCCACCCTGTTAAAATTATTTCTTTTTTTGTTTTAAATTGTTTGAAGACACTTTTTGATTTAAGGAATTATTACAAAAATTGAAAAATGGAAAATATTATATAATTTTTTTGGAAATCTTTGTGATATTTAAACAAAAAAAATGCTCACATAAACCTTACCAGATTACAAATGAGATATTTTTTCGTTAGAGAATGTTGTTATTGCTAAGAGAATATTTTTAATTTTCGAAAATATATATTTTTGTGTATTTTCTGCGTGTAAATAAGTTTATTTTTTATAGAAAATTTTCGAATCTAAAAAAAAATCTTTTTCGTGATATTTCATAGAATAAAAAAATTCTTTTTCCTGTTAAATTATAATGCATTTATTTTGACACATCAAATTGTTAAAGCTTTAGTGGTGAAAATTATTATTAAATATATTTTTCAAATTTTTCGTTCAATTCTAAATAATGTGCCTAAATATGGAGAAAATATATAGTGCTGTTTGTAAATGTGTATATAATTTTTCTGAAAACTTCGAATATTCAATCTTTTCTTTTTTTAATTCAAAATTTTACTATCTGTTCACAATTTATTTAAAAATCGTTTTCATACATAAAGAGGGCCTCCAAAATTAAAATTTGTAAAATCTCTAGTAATATTTTTACATATGTAGAATAAAGGACTACAAAACCAAATTTTTTTAACGTTTTGTCAACTTGTTTGTGACTTTCTCACCAAATAAAGTTGTAATATAATTAAAGATATATCCAATTTAACAAATTATACCCAAGTTTTAATAAAAGATTTCGATTTTAAGTAAAAAGACATAGAATGTGGAAACATAGGACAATTATTTTGTAAATATTTTATATATGAATATTCGAAATTTCTTAAAAAAAATAACAAATATCATTTTAGAAATATTTTCTTACAAATTTTATTTCTTGACAATAAAAAAAATGTTTTAATTTTTGTGTATAAAAATATATTTACAAAAATAACTATTTTTGCAAAACATAATTAATATATAAGATTGTAAATAATAATAATGAAATATTTTTTTAATCAGAATAAGAAAAATATAATAATATTTTCTTATTTTGTAATAACTTTCCAAAAAAAAAAAAAAAAAAAAACCGTTTCGAAACAGAAAGTGTCTTCATCCCTCTTCCATGCAATAAAATAATACCTCTCCATGGGTTTTAGCCACTGCTTATAAATTTGGTTTGAGCACAATATTAATATATTTCTTGAAAAAAATTTGTGCAAAATCATAAAGCTCTTATGTTTGTCCTGTAAAATTTCTCAAAAGTACGCACCAAGGGTAATAAAAGTTATTTAGCCCTTTAACTAATGTAAGCATCTAAGTATCGGTTAATAGATCGCTTGAATTAATAAAAAGTCTGAAATTAGGTATTGTTTCCGTTAAAATATTCAAAAAATATCGGTAAATAGAATGCGTTTGATGAACTTATGTTTTAAAATCTACATTTGGAGTAAGCTTGATCTGATCTGTTTGAAGCTTAAAATAGGGAACAATTGTTACATGAGACGGCCATTTTTTTATCGGATTCTCCAATTAACGAATTGTTCAGGGATTTTTACAGGATGAGTATGAGAACTGTCATTTAAAGTGTCAAAACCCACGTTATTATAAATTACACAAATCAAATGAAACAAAACAAGGAAAGAAAAATATTTTATCCTGTTTGAATGATAAAGATAGATATGATGAATCTAACCTAATTTACACATACCATTTTAAATGACAAAATTCTTAATAAGTAATCTCATTATTGAAACGAGAGAGATAAATGATATTTTTTCTTCTATGGAAAAGAGAAAGAGAATCATATCTTTCACGAAATAAAACAAATTATATCACCTTGCCTGTTATTGTAAAATATGTTGTTTGTAAATTATATAGTTTTTTGATCAGAGCTTCTCCTAAAATAAAGAAAAAAAAGTTTATTATTAATAAAAATGGAAAATGAAAAAAAAAATTACAAAAACGAAATTTAAAAAAGAAAATTATATATTTATGAACACAAAAAATATATAGATTTTCTTTTTTTGGGAAAAATTTATCATATATTTAAAAAAAAAAAAGTCCTGTGTGTACACATCTCAAACATGTGATATACTACAAATTAAATATGTACATAGTTTTATTTTAATTGGTGCGAAAAGGATGGAAAACAGTCGCTTTATATAAGTGTCTCTATCAGTGTGTAGAACGAGAACAACATGTTAGAAATAAATCACCTAATAATTAATAAAAAATATGCTTCTCGTGTTTTATTTACTTCCTTTAAACCCTCGGTTAAAAATGAATTTGAACAAGTGAAAAAAGTAATGCTTTGTCCTGCTTCTGTAAGTTGTACTGGTATGTCGTCGAATTGAACACTAGAGTAAATCTTAAATTCTTGCTCTTAAAATAGGTTGCAAGAAGATATTTAAAAAAAAGTGAAACCATTGGGAAACGAAGCCACGCAGATGATTACCATGTTGTCAAATTGGATGGTGGATCAAGAGTAAAACACATGTACTTATTTCTTCACGGTATAGGAGCATAAGTTTGTTACACGGAGAATTAAAAATTTTGCATCGTCCGGGAATCGAACCCGGGCCGCCCGCGTGGCAGGCGAGCATTCTACCACTGAACCAACGATGCTTATGAGATTTAAGAACATCGTCAAATTTGATGGTACGGTAAGTATTAAACTTAAAACTTATAAGTATATGTTACTAGTCTGGTATTCCAGGCTCATATAATTAAAATTTTTAAGACAAATTTGGAAAAAAAAATAATAATTATTATATGCAAATTTTGTAAGGAATTCGGGAAAAATTAAATAAATTGTTAAATATACAAATAAAGGCGGCGTCTGATCGACCATACCATACCATACCAAATTCCTGAGGAAATTTTGCGTAAAATAAATTTTCAGATTTCTCTAGCCTTGTTTGACGTAATTTTCCTAGGATACCGCAATATACCTACATGAATAAACTTCAAAACAAGTGACTCGAAAAACCACAACTGAAACAACGATTTTCGTGGTGTAAAAGTATTTTTTCAAATTGGATTATAGAGTAAACTTTTGAAAAAAAACAACAAAATTCTTTACATCGTCCGGGAATCGAACGCGGGCCGCCCGCGTGGCAGGCGAGCATTCTACCACTGAACCAACGATGCTTGTTGTGGTCGAGCAGGTAATTTTTTAGCAATTCCCGATTTATGTTCAGGTCAGAATAATAATTACTCTACCAACAGGTAAGCTCACATAGTTATTAATATTTATCTACTATATTTTTATAAAAGAGTAAATTTCAAGATAACCCTTTCGTTAAATTAATGATAAATTGATTTTCTACCTGTTCCGCAATGATGTATAATCATCAAAGTTCGATTATTTTAATTACTTACTCTGATACCGTTCATTAATTGATTACAAATTGAAAGACATTACTTAAAACATTGAATGCTGTTATCTTAAATTGACATTTTTAGGGATACACCCTTGTATCAAAACCAGACAGTGGAATTTGTGAACTTTCGTACACAAATTCCAATAGATAAATACAAAATCAAATAAATTCGATTGATAAAATCTTGTACTTGCATCCACTTTTATTTAAAATACGAGTTACTTAGCACAGGAAAATAACCCTAACCGAGAGAAATGTTAATTAAAGTTTTTTTAAAGAGTTGACTCTTTAAAATTTTTGACTGAAATCTGAAAAAGAATGGCATTACAAGAATTCAATTGAGAAACCTTAACCTTTCACATTAAATAGCCGAGAAACAACATTTTCTAAAAATCTAATGAAGTTTGACATCTGTAAAATATCAGATATCTGTAATGTCGTATTTCGTATAAAATAATGTTTCAAAAATTGATGGGTTTTTATTTATTTTGTTATTAATTTATCTAAGTTTAGTCAAAAGTTTGTAACGCTTAAAAATATTCATGTTACGAACACAATTTTGATATAAGTGTCCATAAAATCACCTAATTAGTCCATTTTCGGTTGTCCGCCCGTCAACACGATAACTCAAAAACGAGAATATAAAAAAAGAGATATCAATCTGAAATTTTTATAGCGTGCTGTGGATGTAAAAAGTGAGATCGAGTTCGTAAATGAGCAAAATAGGTCAATTAGGTCTTGAGTCGTTCTTAGGACCCATCTTGTAAACCGTTAGAGATTCTTTATCAAAAATAAACAACTTTTGTTTGAAACATTTTTTCGTAAACATCACTGTTTAGCCATGAGGGCGCAAATTTGGTTAGAAACGTTATATAGTAGTACTACTTTGTGGGGAAGAGTGACTATTTTTCTTTACTTACATGATGTAAACAAACAAACGATTGCCTAATCAGCACTGTCAATACATGATATTTCAACAATTACCTCAGTCAATTGTTTTTTTTTTAATGATTTTGTTTAAACATATTTGTCTCCACCAACTTTTATTGTCTTTCTTTAGCAAAAATTTTTATTTTCGTGTAAATATAAAAATTACCAAAATACAGTAATAACCAAGCATAATGTACCTATCAAAAAAATTTTATCTGGAGGTAGTTCTACGTTTTATTTTTATTTTTTGTAATACGATCGATTGGGCTAAGTTAGCTTAGTATGAAGGCTCCGATCAGCAAAGCCGAAAGCCATTTGCAATCATGTATCCACTGAATTTTTTTTCCTATACTGAGTGAGTATTTTAAATTTTCAACATTATTATTATTGAAATTTTTATCTGATCTCCCATTCCAAGAAAATAATCATTATGTAAATGGAATTAATTTAAATAAATAAACAAACACAAAAAAAAATTATATTGTTATTTTAATTTCCACGTTCACCTACAAAGACATTTTTCTATTTTTAGCATTACAAAACTTTTGTATTATTATTTTTTTTAAACCTATTAAAATATTTTTATCTAGCGGTTTAGAGGGTCAAAATGCAACAAACAACTTAATGTAACACTAATCTTTTTTTATTTAAATGAGATTCAAAAAAATAAAACACGCTGCTTTCTTTTTTGATATAAGATGAAATGGTTCAATGTGGTTTGTCCTCATTTCAAACGAAACCACCTAACGGGATAAAACACAAAAAATTATAATCCTCTATACGATTAGAGTTTAAAAGTTAGTTTTTTTGAAAAAAAATAATCATGGTCTTAAGTGTTTTTACAATAGTTTTTTTAATATTTGTTTTATTTTTATTTACGGATACTAAAAAACCAAAAGGATATCCACCAGGTAGGTAAAAAATATTTTATAATTATTTTTTTTATTTTAGTTTATTTTATAGTCGCATAAACAGCATGGTCATGTGCGACTTATAATTTTGTATTGTTTTAAAAATACCAATAAATAGGTATAATTTTTAAAATTCCGAATTTAAAAAAAAAAAGTTCCAAAAAGATTAATTTCCAAATTTATTAACTGCCAAAATATGTTATTTAAAATTTGGAATTTCAATCAAGATTGATAGCATTGTTAAAAATAATACTGCATCGTCCGGGAATCGAACCCGGGCCGCCCGCGTGGCAGGCGAGCATTCTACCACTGAACCAACGATGCTTGTATTACATGTTGATTAGCAACTTATAAGGCTGAGCAGATATAAGTAATTTTGATACAGAATGCCAAACAATTTCATAAATTTCTATAATAATAGAGCCAGCCGGTCAGTCTGTAGCGCTTTTTCTATCTTATTGACATCAAAATATTTCATTTAAATTTTAATAAAATCATTATATACATAGAAAGAAACATGTTACTCAAAACTTAAAACTGATAAATCTTTTAATAAAAAACACACCTCATGTCCGAACTGGTATAGTATTTTGGCGTTGTAATGTCGAAAAAAAGCTATCCATCGTTCGGAAATCGACTCCGGCTCACCCGTATGGCTGGCGATCATCCAACAAAACCAACCAATTTATAACCAAAATGCTTGTAAATCAAAAAATTTAGATTGTTAATTTTTAATAAAATTAATTGATCAACCATAACTTGGTTGTATTCTTAAAAAAAAAATTTAGATTTCTTTTCAAAAAGAAAAATTTCCTGACAAGTTATTCTGCCATTTATTATTGTAATATAATTAAATTTCTTAGGACCCAAATGGTTACCATTAGTGGGATGCTATCCATTATTTCGTAAATTATTAAAAACATTGGGATACCATCATTTAGTTTGGGAGCGTTTAGCCCATTATTATGGCGATTTGGTAGGTTTACGTTTGGGACGTGATCGAATTGTAATTGTATCCGGTCGTACAGCTATCAGAGAAGTATTAACTCGCGAAGAATTTGATGGACGACCAGAAGGATATTTATTTCGTTTACGCACTTTTGGAAAACGATTAGGTTTGTATATTTTTAATATCCGACACAAAAAAAGGAGTGTGATAAGTTTGACCGCTATGTGTGTTTGTCTGTGTGTGGTATCGTAGCTCCTAAACGGATGAACCGATTTTAATTTTTGGTTTGTTTGAAAGGTAACTTAACCGAGAGTGTTCCTAGCTACGTTTCAAGAAAGGTTCAGTTTAGAGACAGCTGCAAGAAAAAACTGATTTTTTGGGGATTTTAAAATTTTGTAAATTTCACTTGTAGTTCGTTTCAAAACTTGATGTTTTTAGGAATTGTTTTTACTGATGGTATATTTTGGCAAGAACAACGGCGTTTTTCCTTAAAGCATCTACGTAATTTTGGTTTTGGGCGACGTGATATGGAAGAACAAATAATGTTAGAAGCAAAAGATTTGGTTGACTCGTTTAGAGATAAATGTGGTCAACCAATTCTTATGCATACAGCGTTTGATATATCGGTGCTAAATGTATTGTGGGCAATGTTGGCTGGAGAACGTTTTGCGTTGGATGATAAACGATTAGAAGAGTTACTTCAAATTGTCCATGATATATTTCGAATGTTGGATATGTCTGGAGGCCTGTTAAATCAAATGCCATTTCTCCGGTTTTTTATTCCCGAACAATGTGGATATAATCAACATATGAGAACTTTAAATCGAATGTTTGCATTTTTAGAGGTTTGTCGAAAGTTTTGAATAATTGTTTGAAATTCATTGAAAAAAATTTATACCTTTAAGGGAACTATCGATGATCACAAGAAAGTAACTTCAAGTTGTGCCCGTGATTTGATTGATGCGTTTTTACAAAATATGAATGAAAATGATTCAAATTCGTCTTTTTCACGAGAACAATTACTTTCGTTATGTTTGGATTTATTTATGGCTGGATCCGAAACCACAAGTAATACTTTAGGATTTGCTATGTTGTATATGGTGAAATATCCTGAAGTACAAAAACGCGTTCAGAAAGAAATCGATAATGTCATTGGTCATGATCGTTGGCCATCTTTACAAGATCGAACAAGGTACAATCAAAATATTTTTCTCTATAAATATGAATTTCATTCGAAATTGAACTACCCAGAAAATAATTTAGAACTATACAAATCGGGATTATAAAAATGGGGGATTAATCGGGATTATATCGATCTTTATTTTTAACGCAGCTTCATTAAAGCAAAGAGTAAATTTTTACAGAATGAATTACGTTGAAGCTGTAATAATGGAACTGCAACGATTATTGAACATTGCTCCGGTAGCTGTAGCACATCGAGCAATGGCTGACACTCAATTATTGGGTCATGAAATTCCCAAAAACACAACACTTCTAGTATGTTTACGAAGCTTACACATGGATAAAATACACTGGGAAAATCCAGAAGAATTTAATCCTGATCGTTTTTTGGATACACATGGTAATTTAAAACGATCTCATGATGATTGGTTTGCTCCATTTGGTTTTGGTAAGGATTTTAGGAATTTTGTAACTTCTTTTAAAAATCATTTTGCTATTGTCTTTTCTAGGGCGACGTCGATGTTTAGGTGAAACTTTAGCACGATCAAGTTTATTCTTATTTTTTACATCAATTTTACATAATTATAATTTAAATTCATCACCTGAACATGAATTTCCATTTCCAGAAGGCTATGATGGTATTACAATATCACCAAAACCGTTTCATGTAATATTGACACCTCGTGCTTAATAAAAAATATTGATACTTGATAATAACATTTAAGACTGATAAAAATAATATTCAAATATTTAATAAATATCAATTTTATTAATTGTACCTCTATTTGTTATAAATAATCTAATAATTTTTAAGCGAAATAAAAAAGTTTGTAAACTAATTCTATTTTATTTAAAATTATACCTGAACGACTTTTAGGAAAGAAGAAATTTAATAGATTTTCAGGAACAATAATAATAAGAAAAGATTGTTTGAAATTAGGCAATAACATACTTTGTGCAGCAACTGTTTTCACTTGTATGTAATTATTTTTGCATATCTAAAACTATACTTTAAAATAAAATACAATAATTATACAAAATAGAGGCGAAAATCGCACGTGTCCAAAAAGAAGAAATCGTATTTGTTACTGAGTAGGATAAAATCCAAATTAACAAAAAAAGATATAAGCTGCAGGAGTGTTCCAAAATTAACGCAAGAAGTTCGAATCAGACGTTAATCTTGGGACACACTTTATTATTATTATTATAATTATATAAAAGTGATCGAATTTTACTTATTTTGTATAAAACTTTAATAAGAAAAGAAGAATCTCTGTTAATTTGTTTTATGAAAATGTACAATTTCATTTTTCATGAAAACTTAAATTTTTTTTTTGTTATAAATAAATAAAAAATTGTTATATATTTTAAATTTAGTTTTATTTTTTAAATTTTCTATCCTATTTTTTCTTTCAGAAAAAAATTTTCAAATAATTAATTATTTAGTAAAAGTAAGTATTAATTTAATTATATGTTTATTAATGATCCGGGTGGCTATGTGGTTATGGCACTTGCCTAAGAAAACAAGGTACGCTGGTTCATATCCTAGGGAGGCTATCATTTTTACTTTTAAATCTACTGAATTTTTTCTGATGTTAAAAATTTTCCACTCTTTTTATAGTTGAAATTATCTATATAGCCCTCCCTCTTGCTATAAATAACGCCACTTAAGTCATAAATCTCTATTCTGTCAGGGGGTGGGAATTTAAATAATTATAAATATATCTCACTCTTTAAAGTCATGTTCTCCTGTTATAAAATATTAAAAATATGGACAAAAATGGCTTGTAATAGCTCCGCGATCTTAGCACCTCATGTGCGGAATTTCGATTGACCAATTATACCATCTGAAAGGTCAGAAATTGGTCATAAAAGGTCAGTTGGTCTCATTAATTGGTCAGCATCAGAAAATTTTTTATTAAAGATTAAAGTTTTTCAAGGTCAATTAATAAGTTTAGCACCTCATTCGCAGAAAAAAGATATCGAGCTGAAATTTTTACAGCGTACTCAGGACGTAAAAAGTGAGGTCAAGTTCGTAAATGAGCATCATAGGTGAATTGGGTCTTGGGTCCGTAGGACCCATCTTGTAAACCGTTAGAGATAGAACAAAAGTTTAAATGTAAAATTTTTTTTCATAAACATCACTGTTTACTCGTGAGGGCGCCAATTAGGCGGAAATTTTATAATAGGTACTATACTTGATTATCAGTTATGTATGTGTCACATGTTTGTATGTGTAATGTGATAAATAAATCAACACTGACTATGCATGGTATTTCAACAATTAACTCAGTCAATTGTTTGTTTTCACTTGTATTATATATATTTGTACATATGTCACCTATAAAAAATTTGAATGAATAATAATTTTTTAATGAATAAAATTTTTTAATAAAATTTGAATGAATAATAATGGTTATTTTATATAGTAAAAAATCAATTTTCGGGATAACGTTTTCAAATTAATATAAATAAATAAATATCGTTATATATTTTAAATTTTGTTTTATTTTATTCTATCCCATTTTTCCTTTCAGAACAAAATTATGAATTAACTAATTAATTTTTTTTTTAGTAAAGGTACAAACAAATTCTTATAAAATATAGGTGAGATAAAGAAGTTGGATTGTAAATACGTAATATTCTTTTTGGATTTTCATTTTATTTTTGTGTGGTATTTGGTTTGTAAAAAAAAAGTTGATGCAAAAAAATTTTTTTAAGATGAAATTAATTATATGGAATTATGTGCAAGTAATTCGTAAATAGTTTTTATGTATTTTGATTTCATTTAAATAAAGTTGAAAACTCAAACCCTGTTTTTATTTTATTTTTCCCCATCTCTCTGTAGCTATACAATATTATTTCAGTTAAAAATAGGTGAGTATTTCGAACTTCACGATAGGTAAGTATTTCAAACTTCGTTTGCCATTTTTTTTTGTAATAATACTACTCAAAATTTTCCGAAAATGAGTTTTACTTTTTGTTATAATTTAAGAAAGTCGAAAATATGAATATAATTATTTATTAATACGAATAACAGAGCCCTAATGGTCTAATGGTTAGCGTATCTGACTTCGAATAAATAGTCCCTTGGTTCGAAACTAGGTGAGGACATATATTAAAAAAAAGTTCGTTAAATCTTTTAAGCAAAATCTGATTTTTATTTTCATTTTTTTTCAAATTTCCACCACAGCATGTTTGCCTAGTAAATGATGAAAAAATTAGTTTTTTTCGTTCAAAAACTTCAATTTTTTTCACATTTCTACTAGGAGAACATCAAGGACGGACGGAATAAGTAGTACTTGATAGCAAGGTAATTGTTGTCACCTCGTAAGTCAGAAGGTTAGTGGTCTGCACACCCGTGTTTGGTGAGTGTGACCTCTAGTGGGCAGACCAATAACTTTCTGCCAAAATAAAATTTTAGACTTTCGGGGTGAAAACACTTACTCACCTTTCTCCTTATCAGGAACTACTAATTCCCACTTATGTTCTCCTAGTACAAATGTTGAAAAAATTGAAATTTTTTTCGAAATTATATTATTTTTTGAATATAAAATTAAACTGACCAATTATTTATATTAGCTGACCAATAATTATCAGCGAATGCTTCCCGATCGCGCATAGGTGGAGTTTTTTCAATCTTTAATAAAAAATTTTCTGATGCTGACCAATTAATGAGACCAACTGACCTTTTATGACCAATTTCTGACCTTTCAGATGGTATAATTGGTCAATCGAAATTCCGCACATGAGGTGCTAAGATCGCGGAGCTGCTTGTAATGCTAAAATTTGAAATTTGAAATTAATAGGAGAGCATGTCATATAGTTTATCTAACTCATATTCTCCTATTACAAAATATTAAAATTAGTATTTATTTATGTATAAATTTTAAAAAATCGCTCGTTAAGACCATAATTTGAAATTTTGTAACAGGAGAACATGTTATATATTTTATCCTATTTTTTAATAACATATTCGCCTATTACAAAATATATTTATTTTGCTTGCTTTTTTGTTTGTACATGCTAAAATTTATTCTTAAATGAAATTTTATATGATTTTGTAATAGGAGAACATGTTATTTCACAAAAAAAAAATATGTAAGTTCCACTTTCCTACTTATGTCATAAATCACTCTTCTGTCAGAGGGTGGGATTAAAAATAACATCAAATATACCCACCCCCTGGAAATTTAAATTCCCACCTCCTGACAGATTCGTGATTTATGACATAAGTAAAACGGGTGTTATTTACAGCAAGAGGGAGGGTTATATATAGATAATTTAAACTATAAAAAGAGTGGAAAATTTTTAACATCAGAAAATATTCAGTTAATTTAAAAGTAAAATGTTAGCCTCACCAGGATATGAACCAGCGTACCTTGGTATCATAGGCAAGTGCTATAACCACACAGCCATACGGTTTATTAATGTACATATAATTAAATTAATACTTACCTTTACTAAATAATTAATTAAATGAAAATTTTTTTCTGAAAGAAACAATAGGATAGAAAATTTAAAAAATAAAACAAAATTTAAAATATATAACGATTTTTATTTATTTATAAAAAAAAAAAAATGTTTTAAGTTTTCATGAAAAATCAAATTGTACATTTTCATAAAACAAATTAACAGAGATTCTTCTTTTCTTGCGACGCCCCTGATGCGAACGTTTTATCAACAAAGAAATTTTGATGCATTAATAAATTTGTCTTATATAACATTCATATTTTTAATTATTAAATATATTTTTAATATCATTTTATTATTTTATTAGATCTTAAAGCATAATTTATAATATCTGGTTTGTTACTAAGTAACATTTTAAATTTTATGTTTTATACCATAACAGCGCGCGGTGAAGAGAATGTTGCGAGAATGTCCTCGCATTTCGAGCACTGCTCGATGAAGATTACATCGTTAGTTACGAAAACCTAACGCCACATCGATTAAACGTTCCAAACGGTGTACCGAAAAAAAAAATAAACAATACTTTCATTGTAAAAGTCAAAATAATAAAAAAAATTGTAAATTTAATTCCAAACAACTTCGGTGTTAACCATTTTTAATGTAAAATTAAAAATAAACGAGTTATGCAATAAAACAAAATTCACGACCACTTCTTTTCGGATCTAAATCGAAGAATATCGATGCTAGAAAAAAATTGATAATGATTAAAATTGTAGAAAATTTAATTTTTAACAATTTTGGTAATGTCCATTTTTCGTCGAACATTGAAAATAAACGAGTTAATCAATTTAAAACAATTCACCCTCTTTTGATCTTATTCGACTGGTGTAATTTATATCATAATTACTGCTCAAAGGTGAATAAAAATATAAACTAAACATTACACGTGTTTTAAATACTTATTCATCAAAATATTATTTGTTTTTCTATAGATCTTATTTTTTGTTAAAGATTGCCTAACGATGATTTTTAAAGTGTCATTGGGTCATTCATGATTCAATCAGATAATGTGAATTTTGTTTATAATATATTCGCATGGAAAATTTTTGCTTGATCCCATTTAAAACATACTCCTGCACGTACAAGTGCAGGTTGCGGGTGGGTAAAAAAACAAAACAAAAATATTACTTGATACTAGCGCCCTGGTTCGTGTCTCGACTTATTAATACATATTAATTAAAAATATCCTTTAAAATGAAATGCTAAAAACAATAAAATAAAAAGAAAATAGCAATTAAAAAAGGTTGATGACCTGCATAAAGTTGATGCCTTTTCGATAAATACTGTCCAGACATTATACAGTGGAACTTGGTTAAGTGCAACCTGGATAAGTGAGAAACCTCCATAAATGGAATTCATGCTGAGGTCCCAATACTGAATTACCTCTGTTAGTGGGACCAAACAAACAACTATATCTGGAATTCGTTCTTTCGATTTTATCTTCATAGTTACCTCTATATCTGAGACAGCGAGTGAATCTTATATGCATTAACTGTTCTATAACTGAGAATTGAGATATATATAGATTTGATATCGTTTAGTTTGTTTACTCACTTATTCTTATTCTATCCGCAAATTCCGTACTTTACTAATTTTGAGCCTCAATGACCTTCAATTTTAGTTTTGATTTGCTATTATACGGATGTTTATTTGAAAAATACCGAAACTAAGGCTCAAATCTTTATCAGTACGTGAAAAACTGAAGTTAATATCCGTTTTTTGAAATTGGGAAGACACGCGATGAACTCTGTATCGAATTTAATGTGCCAAAATATATTCTTTGTATAAATACAATTTGATTCTAACAGATGGCGATGCCTATTGACTGGATTGAGTAAGTATGCAATAGATGGCGTTATATTAGAAATACAAACGTTTCATATAAGCTACAATTACTGTTCCCCTTGAATAGTTTACTACAATGTAATATAACAAGAACCCAATGTAATATAACAAGAACCTAAGAGACAGCAACGATTGGCCGGGTCTGCTAGTATTATACATATATATAATACATTTTATATTATATATTATGTTATATATGTGTATAAAATTTATATTGTTATACTATATATATTTTATTTTTATTTATTCATAAAAATATGTATAACAAAACTCTAAAGTTTCTACGTCTTTCCTAATAACAAATAATCAAATCGAGTTAACAAAGATAACATAACATCAAGTTTTCATGTTTTATTTATTATTACAAATCCAAACTGTAAAATTTAAAAAAAAAATAAACTCAAACACATTTTAAGCATAGCTACTTACTTACAAATCATTGTCGTTGTGGAAAAGTGTATTATACTCTAATTATAAATATTGTCAATCAAAAAACATTTTCTCGTTCAGTTTTATACTGATGGCCGTTCTATTGTTGATATTGTTGAGTGTCTTTATTATTTTGTTAATTATTCGTTCAATTAAGAAACCATATAATTATCCTCCAGGTATGTGTTAATAATAACCTTTTTTTATGAATATTACTCATTCGAGATATCTAAATTACCCACAATAAACATATGTTAAACTATATAGTTTAATTGTTGTGAATTTATTATTTAGTTTATAATACAAATTGAATTTTTAGACGAAAACTAATGTTAAAGGCCTTCCCACACCCCTTTACATATTGATAACTACATTAGAAGGACTACAGACCAATAGAAAATCAATTATAGTTTGCTTTTTTAAATTTAAATAAAATGCCAACAATTGTTTTTTAAATAATAAATAATTTAATAACATTAAATGTAGGACCATCATGGCTACCAATTGTTGGATGTCTACCTACATTCAAGAAAAAACTAATGAAGCATGCTGGAGCAATGTATTTGGGTTTACAAGAATTGGCCGATGAATACAATACAAACATTCTAGGCTTAAAATTAGGCAAAGATCAAATAATCTGCGTTTTTGGCTACGAGCGTGTCAAAGAAGTATTAACGAACGATGATTTTACTGGTCGGCCAGATGGCTTTTTTCTTCGTCTTAGAACGTTTGGAATGCGTAAAGGAATAACATTTACTGACGGTCCAGTGTGGCACGAACAACGAAGTTTTGTTACGCGACATTTACGTAACGTCGGATTTGGAAAAAAATCAATGGAATTAAAAATAATTAACGAATGTCAAGATTTAATACAGTTTATAAATGCAAATGGACCAGATATTGATATGGAGGAATTTTTTGCTGCAAGTGTACTAAGTGTATTGTGGGATCTAACGGCAGGCAAAAGTTTAGATCGAAACGATGATAAATTAAAAGAATTATTAGTTTTACTTAAAAGAAGGTTACGGGTATTTGATGTGAGTGGTGGTTTATTGGGTCAAATGCCTTGGTTACGATTTGTTATACCAGAAAAAAGTGGATTTAATCTCATTACGAAGTTGAACGTACAAATGAGAAATTTTTTAATGGTAATTCAAATATTTCAATATAAAGAGAGGTAGGCCAGCATGTTTACTTTTTAATTATTTGCAACAGATCAAAAATTTGTGTCTTTAGTTAGTCCAATTTGCCGGGTCTCACACACAAAAACGTGGCTACCTCAATAAAGATCGAGCTTTTTATTGTTATCTAAAAATTACGCCCATACAAATATCGTCTTGCTGTAAATATTTCCAAAAAATGTACGCTGGCTTTATATCTAAGTCCGATTTGTTTAATGGAGTTTTATGTAACAGGAAACAATTTTGGAACATCATGCAACGTTTACGGGTGACGATAGTGATTTAATTTATGCGTTTATACAAGAAATGAAAATCCAACAAAAAGAAGGAAAAAATGATTCTATCTTTACAAGTATGTCTCTTAAAATCTCGAAAGAGAAACAAAAATAATTTGTTATTTTCTGTTTAGATGACCAATTATTAGCAGTAATTTTGGATTTATTTATTGCTGGATCGCACACAACCAACTCTATGAGTGGGTTTTTATTTTATAATTTGTTGTGCTATCCTGATATAAAAGTTAAAATATTAAAGGAAATTGATGCTAATATTCCAAAATCTAGAATGCCAGAACTAGCAGATCGTGTGAAGTATGTTTATATTACGAAGAAATTGCGCTCCAATTATGACTGATTGATTTTCAGACTTCCATATCTTGAAGCATTCATAATGGAAACGAGAAGAATGCAGCCAGTTGCTGGTATAGCTGGGCCGAGAAGAGTATTACAGGATTACCGAATGGATAAATACAATTTGGAAAAAGTAATTTAATCGAAACTAAACTTAAAAACTTAAAATTTTTGTAAAAAATTCTTAATTTTTAGGATGTTACAGTATTAATAAGTATTTGGTCCGTACATATGAACAAAGAATATTGGAAAGATCCAGAAGTATTTCGCCCAGAACGTTTTATTGGAAAAGATGGATTATTTTATCCAAATGAACGTATATTAAATTTTGGTTTAGGTAAAATTCAAATCGATAAAAAAAATTATTCGTATAGAATCTGATTTTATTTTTTATAGGTAAAAGACGTTGTCTTGGAGAAGCACTTGGAAAAGATTGTATATTTTTATTTTTCGCTGGTATTTTACAAAAGTTTGATGTTTTACCAGTTTCGAACATTCCATTACCATTAAAGAGGGCATACGCTGGTATAACAATGACTCCAGACCCATTTAGTATTCGTTTTGTAAACAGATAAAATATTTTATTCTTGTAATAAAAAAATGTAAATTAAATTTTACAGACTGGCGTAAATTTTTTAATCATACTATACCTAGAACTTTAGTCGAGCCTGCGACATAAAGGTAATGTGATCATCAAGGGAACGACTATTTTAGAGAAGGCCAAGTTTGGGAAGAACGTTACCGCCACATCCCTCGTGCCTTCTCTGTAGCAACGCCTTAACCTATAGATAACTATAGAGAATTAGAATAAAATTAATATATTTTCAAACAGTCCTTATTCAGATCCATATTTTTCATATCCAGTAGTTAACAAAGCAAAATTAATAGTCGGGACCCATTATTCGGAAGATTTGGGCCGCTCTTTGATTTTTACATTTAATTTAATTTTAATTTTTGTTCCTAAATAGTCGGGTTTTTTGAATTTTTAAATTTATATTGTTGGTTTGTTGACAAAAAAACATAATTATTGGTTAAATAAGTTATTTTTATTTTAAATATATATTTTGCAAAGAAAATAAATTTCTGTAAAAATTTGTACACTTATACATTAAATATTTATTTACTAGAGTACAACAGTTTTTGCAAGTATTTGGTCCGTGCATATGGATAAGGAATATTGGAAAAATCCAGAAGTATTTCGCTCTGAACATTTCATTTAAGCGGATGGAAAATTTTATCCAAATGAACGTGTTTTAAATTTGGGTATAGGTAAGTAAAAGGAATGAGTAGTGGAAAGTTTTCAGTCGAGTGTAAAAATAATTGAACCACCAAATATTGGGAAATCTGCGGAAAGCAATGTTTTCTATTTTTAGGCGAAGTAAATATCTAAATGTAATGATTTTTGGTTTGTACAACCTTAAACAATAAAACAGTCTGATTCAGAGTTTTCCCCGAAAGTTACCAAAAATTGTTTTTTGAAGATTCCTCTAAATCAGTCAGTTTTTATGTAAAATTTCCACGTAAAATTGTATATATGTTGTATAATTGTAATTAATGCCATCATCGTTTTGAATCGGATCTTAACATTTAAAACAATAAGATTTCCCAATTCTTAATTATGAAAATAGGTAACAACTTTTACACTTGTGCCACATACCTTCTGATACAGAAGTCTCAACTAAATGTTAGCATTGAACATGGCCAAGAATACTTGGAATAGATCCGGATGATGTTTTTGTATATGGTGGTCAATGAACCGGGGTGAGATGTGAGCAGAGATGGGTAAAATTTATTCGAATGACGAATAACGAATAAGAATAACAAAATTATTCGTTATCGAATGATTATTCGAATAAATTGCCACGAATAATTATTTATTAGAATACCTTATTAGATTTTCTCGAAAAATAATAACTAATGCTGCCAATAAACTATCTCTCTCATATTCATTCTTCACCGACTTCGGTCTTATCCTCAAACTTAAGAAATATTTTTTAAACGTGATCTAGCAGCTTTTTCCACCACGGATTTTGAGTTTAACTGCGACATAAATTCACTTATGTCGTTTTTTTATCAGGTAAACAAGGTTTTTTTCAACAATTAATTAAAGATTGTATGTTCTTATTTAGTGTTTTAGACACATTTGATGTATTACCAGTAGATCAAATGATAATTAAATCTGGATATCCAGGTATGTCTGTCTCCAGATCCATATAAAGTACGATTCATAAAAAGATAAATATAATAATAATTTTTATAGAAATTCATGTACACCAAAATATTTTAATAATAATAAATCTACTAAATATAATAATTATTTTATTTATAAATCAAAAAATGTTCAAAATTTTTTTTCATTAATTTGTTCCCTTTTTAAATGTTCATATTACCATGATTTTTTTCCTAATTATGTACAATTATGTAATATGAAATTGTAAACAGTTTTATACGTCACGAGATTCTATAGCAGAGGTGGCGAGCCTTTATCATATGAAAATTTTCGGTAAGATCACTCTCGTTCGTTCGTAATAGAAAAACTTCATAGTGAACTTTGTGATCAGCGGTGTGCCCAAAATAATGTATCGCGTGCCATTGGTTCGCCACCCCTCTTCTATAGCATTCATTTGTTTTTGTTTTTAAAAGATATTTTTTGTTCATTATATCAAATGACTTAAAATCTAACTCCAAATTTTGAAAAATTTGATGTGGACACCACTTATGTTTTTGAAATGCAAAATAAAAAAATTGTAACAGAACATTGAAAATATCTTTGTAAATTTTAATTTCATTTGAGTTCTATTGTAGGAGAGAAGTTGTTAAAACTGACGAAATTTAAAGCAAAATTTGTTGCATTGGATTTAAATTTTAGTCATTTGAGATATGCGTTTCTTTGCTCTTCCTAGGAAATAATAAATAAATAAGAATTTTTAACAATGACAACAATAACAAAATTAATTAATTTTAAAACATTTTTTTGTAAATAGAAAATCACCTAATAATTAAAAACACAACATAAAAATGTCAGGTCTTACAATAGCTGTACAAAAATATTATAGTGCTTACCCACAAGTTTATTTATAAATCACAAAACGATATTTAATTAAAATTAAAATTTATTTTGTGGGTCAGTTCATTATAAAAGGGGTCCCGTAATGACCGTAGCCGGGCAATACAGTGATGTAGAGAATAAAGGAGATGTGATGAATTTATATAAATAATTGCATAAGTAGTTGTAGCTTTAAAAAAATTCATCTCTTGCTTCGAATCCAATCATTACGAGACGTTCTATATATTAAGTAGTGGAATATAAAGAAGTAGTGTAAAATTGCAAAAGGGTATGATCCTATACACAATGACCCATTTTGATCTTCGTTGGATATTAAGATCCACCTAATTAGATTTAGTCCGACGTAACTCATACTGGATCATAGTGAATATGGTAATTGCACACTTAAAAATTTTAAAATATTTAAATAAACGAAAACAACGATAAGCAATCAGTCCTTTAACGAATATGGTATGAAACCATTTATCTAAAAAAAAAGTATATAATATTAAACCTAACGATGAAATGAATAATGAATAATAAGATCACACTAAACTATGAGAGATTTTACAAAATTTAGTACATTCAAAGGCATAAAGAAACGTGAGAAAGATTTATTGTACAAACTTTGATTTTTAATATACAGTGGAATCGTTGGTATTACTCCAATTAAACATCGTTTAAAAATCATGTCGTAAAGAAAAAAGTTGAATCAAGAGAGGAGTACGAAATGTGAGTCCTTTTATTTTCGTAAAAATGTTGAGGCTTAAAGATATAATCTATATTTTTTCAACAATTCATAAGATTTACTATTCTCCAACAAGTTATCCAATAAATGGCTTCCTTCAAATCGTAAGAACAGTTTCTTTTTCTAAAATTCACAGCCATTATACTCGTTCCAAATTACTTGTAAAGTATTTTGATTTTCATTTATTTGAACTTATTCATTACGATATCAGATACTTTGAAATAAAGAAATATTGAAAATGCAAAATTTGAAATAGAATTTCAAATGCAAAATACTAATAATGGATCCAATCAAATTCACATCGTTCCACCGTATATAAAGAATTTAAGATAAATTTTTTACACATTTTAGCACACGTAAGTAAATTTACTGTCTTTTAAAAATTACACATAAAAGTTAATGTACAATACTATTTTATAAACATTTATTACCATAGAATATTAGAACTGTCTCAAGAATAAAAAGAAGCATATCGGTTAGTTTTAGAAAAAGTTTTAATGAAAGAAGTCATCTTATATAGATACAAATAATTTCTAGATTCTTAAAAATCATTTTCCCTTGTACACATAGGAGGATATTTTGTGACAGGAAATAATATTTTTTATCTTATAAATCCAAATTCGTGTCCTATTAAGGTGTCTTATGCACCACGCATATTAAATTGTAGGGATTCGTTCCAACGACAATGAATAATCGAGAAAATAAAATCATAGATGGCATTTTTCAAGGATCAAAAATGCTTATAATCGTCCAAAATATAAAATCCAATAGTTTTTTTTTTTAAATATTAAAACAAAAGGATGCGGTGTCCGGAAATAGGAAATTTCTTTCCAACTTCAGTTCGCAATATTATGATTTTGTTGAGTACACCTACACTCAGATACATATTTTCCACCGGTTCCTATAAAAATTTAATGGAGCGGAGTTGATTCCTCAGTCAAATGTTTTATTTCCTCGATTATAAGCCATAAAAACGACAATTCTTTACTTTACAAAGTAAACTGGAGTAAAACTTCTCTTGTATGAAAGAATTCCAACAATTTGGTACACTGACTGCTTCTTTTCTGGGCTAGATACCGATTTAACACGATTGAATGATACCAGTCTGTTCTAATGTATTTAATAAAATGCAACGTTGAATTCATGATTATTTTAAAATAGTTATAGCCCAGAATCAAACGTAGATATCCAATTAATACGTGTACACTTTGGTGGGTTTAATTAATGTTTTCACTCTTAAAGCCTTTTTTTATTCTTGATTTAGCTATAATATTTTAAGTTTATTAAAATTCGAATATTTTTAAAAAGTAGTAAAATTATTTTTAGAACCATTTTGAAAATATTTTTTAAAGTACAAATTAAAAAAGATTTAAAAAAAGTTTGTTTTTTTACACCGAATACAAATAACTTTCAAGTTTAGTTTTAGGTGATGGTCGCGTAAATGGTGAAAACCATCCTAGTGAAAAACGACCAAATACAGATTGTATACTTTTCCAACGTGATTTTTTCACCCATCTTGCTTCCTCTTTTTTTAATTGTTCAATACCAGTTTCATCATTCCATATTGCTTGTAATTGTGTACCTAACATTACTGCTGTGAATATTGCAAATAATAATGCTTCAAATACCAAAAATAAGAGTAACACAACTGTTGCAGGTGGTGAATATGTTGTACATTCTTTCCATTCATGTTTGATGCACATGATAAATTGATTTACGGATAAAAATAATGCATGAATTGATATTGTTGCAATGTAAAACTGTAAAGGAAACACGTTTTAGTAAACTTTATTCGAAATTTATGGGAATATTTATGAAAATTTAAATAGAAAGGTATCTCATGTTTCTTTAAAGCTATTTTTGGCTGAATTATATCCATCATTATCCGTGAGTTCTCTCAAACAACAGAGTCTGGAGTGATGAATGAAAAAGATATTATGTCGTTTTGATAAAAGTGGCACAGTATCGATCTAGTTCCCAGGAGTCAGTTGACTACCATGTAAAATATAACGAAAATAATACTACTTTTCGATTCCTCGCTCAATTTTCGAGATATTGACACGTAAGCAAATTAGTGGCATAGATTGTGCTAATTTTGTCGCTGTGAGTTTAAAGTATTTTGGGTTGAATTAATCTTGATTTAAAGGGTTTTGATACTCGTTTGGGTCGACTTAATACCTTTGAAAAATTCACATTAAAATTATACTACTAATAAGCAAAATTATGTAAGTGCGTATTTCTTCAGGGTACTATCAATTTTAGTCTTTATTTTCGCTTTAATTTAATCTGTTTGGAAAAACCTCAACATCACGGAAATCTTAATCGTATCAAATTTCTACTTACCGTGAAAAGAACGAAATATTTTTGATTGTTTTCGCCCACACAATTATTCACCCAAGGACAGTGATGGTCCATTTTACGTATACAACTGTAAAAAATAATTTGTGTTAAAAAACTGTAATCGAGCCATTGTTATGTTATTGTTATGTAATGTAAATAAAACTACGCAGTTTTTATCAAGAGTCTAATTTAAACGAAATTAATGTAAATAAAACTACGCAGTTTTTATCAAGAGTCTAATTTAAACGAAATTCTTATGTGTAATTTTCGAAGAATTCGTGTTTGTATAAATTTCACACCGTACACCTTCTTCTCAAGATCCTTTAAAAAATGGGATACTCACCGCTGGCAAACTGAGCAATGATGAGCTCTTTCCGGTTTGATACTACAACATTTCTGACATTTAAATATCACTTGACCCTTCTTAAAGCCCATTTGTTGAATCATATCTTTTGTAGCATTGCCTTTCGGTACAGCCCCCTTAAAAAAATAAACTATTAGTGATAACGAACTTAAAAAAAATAGAAACTATGTAAAATAATATGTACCGGATCTGTACACATGGTACGTATATGTGAAGCAATCGCCAAGAATGAGCCCATATTAAAAATGATCATATTAACGATGCTATAAATGGGATATGGGCTCGGTAAAAGCATTACACACATAACAACAAACTCTGCATACATAATAAGGAACCATGTTAATATTACACAAATTATACCACATATATCACGAATACACCACAATCGACCTGCACAGCAACGATTATGCAGGTCGACTTCATGCCGAAATGCTTGATATTCATATTCCTCGTAATCCATTTCTATTGTAGAATTAACATAACCCTCTTTTTTTTACTTAAACATAACAGTCTTCTCATTTCTCAATGTTAAGATATTTTTATTTAACATTCATTGCTTTTACTTAAACTTAACATTATCTTTCGTTAACATTTTCGAATTATCTTTAAAAAAATATTTTGAAAGGTGTGTCGGTCAATTGTATAGTTTTGTTTTGACAGTCATTGACATCTTCACAGAAATTGATTTACTTTGAAATATCACCAACAGGGTTTGTAAACTAGCATATATTCTTATTTCTTTCTATCACATTTACATTTTACGTTTACAAAAGAGAAAGTAAACTATAATTTCTTTTACAACATACAACTTGCCTACAACGTGGAGTTGTAGAAAGAAATTATGCAGATGACTTTTCAGTATTTTAGAATTATTTAAATTTTTTAACATATCGTAAACATGGCAGTGAGTATTTTTTAATAAATTATCTAATTTGTATTTATATTTATTGTTTTTATTTTATGTTTTAGCCACAACAAAAAGGAAAAGTTGGTACTAAAGGTGCTAAGCAAATTGTTGCCGAAAATATATCCACTTTAAACTATTATCGAAATATGGCTTTAGGAGCAAACACTATTAATTTGATTGGATTATGTATATTTTCGAATATATTTACATGGTCTGCAATTGTAAGTTTTGACTATTTTAGAGTTTACAAATTTTAAATAATCTTGAACACCCTAAATTTGATATCAAAAAGATATTCATTCATCAATTAATGTTTGAAATTTGTTTAAATGCTGTTAGATATTGCTTTCCTACATTTTTAAGAAACACACAAGACTCTAAACTCAAACAGTGGGATACTAAAAATAATTTTGTACATATTTCAGTTACTTTTGATATTTTCATCCACTATTTACATCGCAGCTTTCCAATTTATGAAATATATAGCACGAACAACAATTGCAGAAAATGGTCAAATTTTGGATAGTGGTACTGACTTAAATATGGAAGGAGGCTTAGCAGAGTAAGTTTAATGAAATATAAACAGGGCGTTCTGTTATTGACTGCAGATCGTCATCCTGCAGAATAAGCTCATAACGACGAAGGAAAAAGTTATTTTCCACTTTTGGATATGAAGCCTACTTTGCGAGATAATTAACAAAATAAATTAATATATCTTTAGCGAATCATAGTTCAATAAAATTTTGAATGAAACCAATAAAACACTCCTTAAATAGAGGATGTGTTTTATCATAGTGGAAGGCGTCTCTAAATGTAAAATTATTACAAAAAAGCTCTATTTGGCTACTTATGTTATTATAAAAACTAACCCATTAAAACCTACACTGCTTTTCTTTGTAAATTAAGTGTTGTACGCAACCTATCGTGCGATATTACATACCGTAAGCATTAATTTAGCAAAACGGACCAGTCCGTTTTGCTAAATTTATGCTTAGATACATATCTTCGAGACAAACCAAAGTATGTATGTTGTGTGTTGACGTTATAAAGTGAGACAATGTTTAAGATTTTGTGTTCTGTATTACACAATTTATTCCCCCAATATATTATATTGGTGAATCATATTTTTGTTTTCTTTATAAATAATAACAACAAAATATTTTTTTTAGTATTCACTACCTAACGCAATCAATTTACAATCAATTATTGTTTTATGATAGTCCACTCTATATTCTAAATTGACACCTACTAATTTAATGAATTTGATAGGTCTGTGAATCCATAAATCTTTCTATTTTCCCATAGTTACATCTTCCGCCTCAGGCCTCAAATGGAAATTTGGTATAGAGCTTTTCCATTTGTCTTGATAAGCTTAATTTAGTGGTACAATTTTCTGCTATGAATAACAGAACACCCTGTATACAGTGTAAGGATTGTGGAAGAGATAATCCATAATACAGAGGCATTCACAATAAATTTCCACCATAAGAAAACTCCTGTTTATGTTACACCTCATAAATTTTGTGATATCTTCTTTTAGTTGGGATTTTCTTAGATTATCAATTCTTTTCTTTTGCACGTTTAAAAGTGATAAATTTTCATTTTACAATCCAAAACTTATAGGGCATGTAGACTTAAAAGAGTAGGTAAACATGAAATATTAATTTTAAATCGGGAATTAGTACCTCTTTCTTGAATAGTGACTTGAACTGTCAGCTAATTCTAATAATAAAATGTTCAAAAATTCCTACCATCTCCCTATCCTCTACGTAGGAACCCCGTAAATGCATTTAAATAGTACATAATATGCTCAAAGAAAAAACTACTAAACCGATTTTATTTTATCAATCGCAAATAAAAATGGTATGAATTGCTCTTGTCATGAATGCCACAATTCGTAAAGAAAAATTAACTGCAACTAAATAAGATTATTTTTTGTAGGCACGTGAAAGATTTAATAATATTAACAGCTGGCTGTCAATTATTAGCATTAATATCAAATTACTTTTGGCTATTATGGCTTCTTGCACCAATACGTGGTTTTTGGTTACTATGGGTGAATTTATTATCACCATATTTCTTCCAACAAGCACCACCAAACGAAGAAGAGAAAAATGAAAAGAAACAAAAGAAATTAGAACGTAAAATGAGACGAATGCGTTAAAAATGTATGACTGAAACGTTTTGTTCATCCTTTTTTTTTGTTATTTATTTATTTTTGTTTTGGCTGGTCACGTAATTTAATAGATATTGGTTTATAATTTTTGTTTTTAGTTTGAATATTACACATTGAGCGTATAATTTGAAAGACAAATTTATATACACAGTTTTTGATTTGACCCATTATTTTGCATATTTTTGGAAAAAATCAGTTTATTAGTGTGACTCTTAATTAATTTATTACTTATATTTCCAAAATTATTGGCAGCATTGTTTTTGTTAAATCTATAAAAATATCTACGGAATATTAGAACAGCAGAATAATTTTTGACTGGTGAATTTTCGAAAAAAGTATTTTACAAACCAACCTTGTCTCTTTCTATGATAAGAATGTCAACGTAAAAACTTTCCATGAAAGAATAATTAGAATTTTGATTTAATTTCAGCCAAATCTATTGAATTCTCAAAACATTTTAGAACAAATGTTGTTGGATTTTTTATGACGAACAACTTTTTAATTTAAACTTTTCCTCTTTCTCCCCTAACAGTAAAATTTTAGAATCTACATTTCAATGTTTAAGAAAGTTAAGGCCATCTTCAACTTCAGAATTTATTCAACTTTTTTTTTCCTAAAATCATCATTTTAGTAGCTTGATTGCTGTTTCGGAATTTTTAACACCCGATATACTAAGTTATCGGGCTAAGTTATTGCACAACTTTTCGAATTTCCCAAAATTCGAAATAATTTACGAATAAATAACGGCAAATTCTTAGTATGGTAAAGTTGGAAAATTCGAAAAATGGTTCGCTAACTTAATATAAGTTATAAAATTGATGTTATTCACTCTTTTAATGTGCAATTTTTAACTATTCCAAAGTTTTTTGAAATTATTAGACTATTATTAATCATATTTGAAAAGAACTATCGCAAATATGTTTATGCAAAGAAAATTGTAGCAAGCGGTATTCATTTTTCTGCAAAATATGTTCAAAATGATCTGTGTTTGGTCGTTATTTTAATTCTTTTATCGTCTTCATCGACTAAGTGTTGGATTTCCTGAGGTTAGATGTTCGAAAATTTTAATATTTTATTATGTCTTATCTTGATATTAAGATTGGTTTTCAAAATTGGAAAATATAATAGCAAATATTATAAATTAATCTGTTAAAAAATTATCTAATACAGTTTTTTTGTCCTTTTTACTAACATAATTATCTTTGCATTTTTATCTAATTTTAGAAATCTATTATTAGAAAGATCACCCTCTGTGTTATGATCCAATTTAATCATGCAAAATATGCTTATGAGTGAAGTAAAACACTGTTTTATTTATCCCCAATGGAGAACACTCTGATATAAATTTGTCTAACAAAATTATTACATAATGTCAATAAAAAAAAACCTTCACTTTTCATGTATCGAGTAGTTAGAGTTAGATATTTTTATGTTGTTGTGTAGTTAATTGAATGTTTTTAATTATCCATCATTATCCATGATTGATTAATGGTTATTAAATTAGTCTAAGAGTTGCTGAACAATTTATTCAAGATATTTTTTTGCCAATTCAAGATAATATACGGAAGAATTACGAGCAGGGTGAATGGCAAAATTTAATGAAATTTACATCTTTTTACAACACTCAGAATGGACAAAATAGCTCATTTTATAAAAAAACCTTGCTGATCTTATTTTACTTAATTTATTATACCCCTCAGTGGGCTCAACAAGTTAACTTACTATAATTGAAAATATAACAAAATTTTTCGTGCAGGAGCTTAAAATTACCACTTGTTGAGAAATTATACAAATTCAATATTCTAATTTACGAAGACGTTTCTTACTAAAAGTTCAGATGATAAAGTGTAGTAAAATTTATAGTTCAAAAATTCTTAGTAAAAATTACATTTTTACTAATATTAATTGAGAAATTACAAAAAATGTGTTTCACCACCCCAATTAACCCCTATTTGCACGCTCCAATATTGCCCATTAATGAACTGAGCTTTTCTAATATTAAAAGCAATATATCACACTTTGTTCAGATCGAACGAAAATTGCAGTTATTAGAGCGCAGACCCAGATATTTAAAGAATTCTTCGCAAAATTACGTCATCGTAACAAAACTAATAAATCTTTTTTTTTTCGTGAAGAGGAAAAGATGGCTCTGGTATTTCTCAGTGGCAGTCCTAGGTTGATGAGAATGGTGTCCTTGCACCAGGTGCTCTTTAAAAGAGACGTTAAAATAACAAAGAATGATCAGAACTTGAAACATTTATGAGTCTATGAAAAAAATTTTTTTTTAATTCACAATTTCGATACATCTGAAACTAAGATTCTAATGAGCTTAATAACCAATAAATCATTTTATTTTGTGAGACAAGGCCTGATAATGCTATGACCGTCCCTGATTTCACCGTTTATAATATCTTTAAATCCGTTTAAAATATTTAGAATAAATCGTTTATAACCTGGATTGCCAGTAGAGACAAGCTTTTTTATGCCGTTGGGACACGGAAACTCAAATCTTTTTATTACAAATCAAACCTTATTCCGAATCAAATCTGATTATATAATTTATTTATTTATCATTTTTAGTCACCTTTTAATTGTCCTAAATTTTAAACTATCAGTCTAGCCTCAAATAAACTATATTCCTTTGGCGGTAAATTTTTTTAACGCAAAGTTTAAATTTTTGAATTTCTATTTTTGTATCCAATTATACGAGGAAATCTAGAGTACGAGCTGGATACAGAAGATATACGAAATTATTCTGGTTTTGTATTCAATTATTCCATCTGGCAGTTATAACTCCCTGTTATATAACTCTCATTCTATAATTGTATGCATGTTTTTTTGTCATTAACAATACTTCTATAATCTAAATCAGGCATGGGCGAGTCATTTTAAGTCGAAGTCACCATTGTTATAACTTTATTGTATGCAATTGACTTTATTGTGTGACTCTTTATCCAAGCTCATAGAGGAGGAAGTGAGACGGGTATACGACTTTTCTACCTATCTCAGTTTTTCTAATAGTAATGAGATAGGAAGAAAAAAAATGTTGTCTCTCTGTCTTACTCGTATTATTGGTTCACACTAGTTAGGTTGTCGCTGTCTTGCTCGTTATTTAGTTACAGAAACCTGAGGGACTTCTCTGAGTCACATTTGCCCATGCCTGATCTAAATAACATACTACAAGGTCTATAGAGGTAACAAGCAAATCAATTCATTGTGACTTTATATAATTATTAACACAAGTATTCAATAAAAAAAATGTTAAATGTTTTTAATTAAAACGAAATGAGAAAACTGTAAATATTTTTCACTGTACTGATGAAAATTTCTACCGATTTTTTGGTAGTTTTTATAATATATTAAATTGTATATTCATAAAATAATATGAATTATGTCCATTTTTTATTATAAAACAATTTATATGATTGTAAATATATGTTTAAATAAAATTCCTATACTTTTTATTGTGATAAATTTCTTTTCTTTCTTATAAATTTACAGGAATTGCACAATAAGCATAAAACCACAACTGATTGAACTCGTCAACCTAACTAAACAAACTTATTGTAATCGGGTAATCCCCGATTTAAATGGTCTTAACTACAACGAAGTAGGAAATATATAAGGTAGGTAAGGATGGGAAAAGCGCATTTATTTAAAGCTGGTGGCGGGTCCTTGCGCAGGAGTCGTCCAAGGAAGGGTTCTAATTTTTGTTTATCGTGTAGGGTCAGAACAATAAAAACAAGAAACTTTTTTTTCGAGTAAGAGAACATTTCATTATGTTAAAATGTGATATTCAGTCACTATTTTCCTATAACTTAATTCTGCGAAGTATAGAAACACCTCGATGTATATTGAGCGAGGTAAGACTTTTTAACAGTTCTTCAGGCATTGTTGACCTAAGGTGTGTTTTTAGACGACAAAAAGTTGAAAAAGAGAAATGTATCTTCATTGCAAATATACTCGAGTGCTTCGAGTTAATTTTTGACGTCCTGCCTGACAATGAGTTTTCGCCAAAGTTTAACCTTGTGGACACAGAATGTCATCGAAATCATCGTGCAAAATGGAAGAATGTGGTTCAAAAAGTTGAGCGCAAGAAAATTTTTATGTTGCTGGAAGAGCGAAATTTAGTAAAATATTACGATGATTCAAAAATCGATCTTATAAATGTGTCAGAACCAAATGGATGTACGGTATGTACGGATACTTACATTTTTGTTTTCAATAATTTCAATGCATGGTTTTTTACAGAAAAAGGGGGGAATATCCATGGCCTACAGTCTAAAGATCAATAAATGCAAATAAATGTCGAAAAAGCTTGAACAGCTGACTAGCCAGTGGAATGCGTTTCATAAATATTTGCATTTACAGAACTATTTTGTTAGTTCAGAACTCTTAACGTCAATGGTTCTTATGGTTGAAATTCTCAACGTATTTATTTGAACGTATCTATTGTATGCTGATTTTTTTTTTTATAAATATGACGTATCAGTTTTTTAGGAAGCTGATAGATATCTCGAGAACCAGTGTTCCATTTGATGAATGTAAATAACTAGTAATTAAAACTCAAATTTTTTTTGTTAACCGCATTTATAGCAGTTGTTGCTCGTAGGCGGGTTGGTGAATAAAATAAAATAATGAATCATTTTAAAACAAGTAAAACAAACAATTGACTGAGTTAATTGTTGAAATACCATGTATAGACAATGTTTATTACGTAATCTTAGATAGCCCCATACATACATGTTTCAAGCAAAAGTCTGTTATATGTCTAACGGTTTACAAGACCCAATTGACTTATGTTGCTCATTTACAAACTCAAACTCATTTTTTACGTCCTAAGCACGCACGCTTTAAAAATTTCAGCTTGATATCTCTTTTCGTTTTTGAGTTATCACAGACGGACAAACAGACAACTGGAAATGGACTAATTAGGAGATTTTATGAACACCTATAGTAAAATTTTGTTTGTAGGATCAATATTTTTAAGCGTTACAAACTAAACAGACTAAACTTAGTATACCTTGATATATTTCATATATACATGTATAATAGAGGAACATTGGAAATTAAAAGTTTTGCCATATCTACTTTTTGTTCGACTTACCTTGATAATTATTGTAAATATTATAATTAAAATATTTGTTTATGTCAGCAACTTCAAAAAAATGCATATAAAAACAATTATTAAAAAATCAGAAAACCCGAGTTAAATATAAACTGAAAAGAAAACAACAATTACAGCAGTTTACATAGCGACTTTAACAGTCCTGACAAATTAAAATCTACACCGGCTCGAATTTTCACAATAATGGGTCCCGACTGTTAAAGTCGCTATGTAAACTGCTGTACTTGTTTTTTCTTTTCTGATTCGGGTTTTTTGATTTTTTAAATAATTTTTTATTTATTTTACCCTTTTTAGTTAGGATTTTCAAATACCTATTCAATGATACCTCATTTACCATAGTTTGTCGACTTTCATTTTCATTCTATGGTATGTATGTTTGGTCTTTTGAGGCGCTCTAGAGACCGAACGCCTGAAGCGATTTTAATGATTATTACGTTAATCGATTTGTCTATCTACTAGCTATTCAATGATACCCTACTTGACAAAGTTCGCCGAAATTGATTTTTTTCTTTTTTACAATATGGCGTCTGGTAGTCGCCACATTGGATTTTCTAAGACAAATCGATTGACGTAAGAATCATCAAAATCGACAGACGCGTTTGGTATCTAGTGTTTCACATAGGAACAGACATAGACTGAAAAACACATTACCACTCCTTTGCTTTACTCAGTTGGGTAATTAGTGTAATTTTTATATGAAAACACAACAGCATGAACTCATTTTGCATTATAATCGGTTAAATAAAGGTGATCCAATTTCATTTTCCTGCTTGCAACTGTGTAAATTATAATGCTGTGAATACTTTCGCTTGTTTCAAACGTCAAATTGTTTTGTAAGAGCTGTGTATAGTCTTTTAAACGATTTTATCGTCCTTCACATTCGAAAATTAAAAACTAACTTTCTAAAAAAAATTCTAAATTAAAAAAAGTTATTAATTAATTATTCTAGCTATCTAGAGATAGAGAGAAAAAACAATACCAAGACCATAGTTATCTTGACTATTGTATCTTGATAGTCGTTTTGCATTATTAGTTTTAGTCTTGGTCTTAATATCAATTGGTATTGATCTTGCAAAAATATGTCTTGGCCTTGCAAAATAGAATTTTGGTCTTGCAGAGATGTGCCTTGGTCTTGGTCTTAGTTTTACAAAATAATCTCAGTCTTGGTCTCGGTCAATCGAGTCTTGTTTTTGATCTTGCATCAAGCATGTTTTCAACTTTTAAGTATAAGTAAGTCTTGTAGGTATTATTTCAGAATTTTTGTAGTTTTAGTTTTAATAATAATTATACAAAGTTTAACAATTATTTACTTATATATTATCTATAAAATAGAACGAGAATAGATATAATCAGCAGGGCCGGATTTAAATTTCTGCCGCCCTGGGGCACTTTAGAAAATGCCGCCCTATGACTGAAATTTTATTTTAATAGTTTTGATATCTTATTTAAAAAAAATTAGAATAACTAATTAATTGCAGAAAATTTATTATGTATTACATATTATTATTACTGTTCTTTTAAATTAAAATTAATTAGTATTATTTGATAATTCTCCAATTTTAGGAAAATTCATTGATCAATTAAAGTTTCTGTTATCAAAAAGACATACATAATTTGAAAATATTTTTAATTCTTCAAAAAAACTATATTAATTTATCAATTCCAGAAAATAAAAATATCAAATTTTATTTTTGCAAACCTTTATGGAAATAAGTAAACTATTTTAATAGTTTTCACTTAAATTTCCTATATTATAATATACAAAATTTTGATTTGATACATAATGCATAAATTATATTTCTTGAAAAATAAAATGTTTATTTAAAAGAATTAGTTAATTATATATTGTATAGAAAATATTTTCTCACATTCCAAATTTTGCCGCCCTAGAAAATTTGCCGCCCTGGGCACTAGCCCCGACTGCCCCTAGTGTAAATCCACCACTGATAATCAGAGTCTTTCACCCAAACTGTGTTATATCGAAAGTTAGAAGATTGGTTGTTTTTTCTTTATTTCTCTGGTTTTAATTAAAATACGAAAGAAAATTTTATTTTATTTTGTTTTTTAACGCATTAAAGAAACGTAAATGTATTAGAATTTATATACGCATATTGTTATTGGTTATTTTGTGTCATTGTAAATAAATGTTTTGAAGAAAAATTATTGGAAATAATAAAAAAAATTATTTGCAAAAATATTTTAATGCATTGTAATGTATCGTAATTTGTAATGTAAGAATTTACTTATAAAATTCTTAAAATATTTGCTTAGAAATATTATATTTTTTTATTTTTATCGCTCTAAGGTTGTACTATCGGTAATTATAGACTTTGTATTCAGAATTTAATGAAACTTGGCATAGTTCTCCATTATTATATCATAATTACCCAGTTAAATTTTTAGGGGCCTTCAGAGAACTGAAAATCTGAACGTCCAGTTTTGTGAAATAAAATAAAATCTGTGATTTCCCATGAGTATCAATGTTAAAATATCTTTTTCTCAGTTCTTTGAAGGCCCCTACAAATTTAACTGGTTAATTATGATATAATAATGGACAACTATGCCAAGTTTCATTAAATTCTGAATGCAAAGTCTATTACCGATAGTACTACCTTACAAAGAAATATAAATGTAAGAATTTATATACACATGTTATTAATTATTTTGTGTCATTGTAAATAAATTTTTTGAAGAAAAATTATTGGAAATACTTAATTAAAATATTATTTGAGAAATCATTTTAATGTAAGAATTTACTTATAAAGTTCTTTAAATATTTGTTTATAGAAATATTATATTTAGATTAAATTGCTTATTTTAGTGTAAAATATTCAGATTTATTAGAATATTGGAAAGTTAGAATTTATTTTATTGTAAAATTATTATTATATTTTTTAGAATATAGAATTATTTTCGACAATAAGTTTGGTAGAAGTCTTGTTACGAGTTTTAGTGTTACAAAAATAAGTCTTGGTATTGCAGAATTAGGTCTCGGTTTTTACAGAGTTGCGTCTTGATCTTGGTCTTGAATCTTGGTTGCTTGGTCTTGTTATTGGTCTTGTCGAAGTGATAAATATATTGTTTTTGGTTTAGTTCTTAAAAAATTGGCAAGACCAAGACCAACACTGCGCAAGACCGAAAATAATTTTGCTTATCATTGTTTGTCGATCAATCAATCAGTAAAAGTAAAAAGATTTTAGCTTAGATTATCTCAAGATTTACGCATGGATAAGTTGTTATGAAATGATTAAACTTAAATTACCTATAGAAAGTAAAAAATAATAATTTTGACGAAAACGAATTAAAAGTATAACATATTATGAAAATTGCATTGCGTGATTCATTTTTTTCCGGTATTTACCTATCATATCAGTTTTAATTCGCAATGGGTCCACAATAATTTAAGTATATCCGCATTGTCTTAAAATTAATTTTTGTATAAAAATTAATGAAAAAAAAAAATTATGATGCATTTTTTTAACTTCCTTTCTCTAAACTGATTCAATTACATAATTGGACAAGAGAAAAAAATGTAATTTAGAAATCAGTGAGCTGATCATAGATCATAGTTAGATAATGTATGATTTGTTTGATTTACCTATAAGTATATTTAATCATAATTGTTAAACAAATTTTTATTTTATATTTGTTAAGAACTAATTTACTGTAACAAATAATGTCGAAAAAAGGTCAAAAAGTTGTAATTCTATGGAACAATATAACTTTTGATGAGATACGGCTCAAAATTTTCATATGGGTGTGTAGAACAAAGTCATATTGATTGGAAAGTGTGTTCAGAATTTTACCCAAGCTAACTCTGCTGAAAAATCATGAAATTTGAGAAAACAGTTATTGGTTCTTATATTTTAGAGTATTCTAAGCATTTTTTTATAACGCTTATATCTCAAAAACGGTGACATGAGGGGAAAAGAGTTCAGATATTAAAATTGTTTATAATCATCCAAAATATGAGAAATAATAAGTTTCAAGTCAAATATTTGATCGCAATAACACAGTAATCTTTAATTTCGACAATTTCAAATTTTCATCAAAATTAGTTTTTTTTTTTCAATCACTTGTTTCACAAAAATGGTGATTTTTAGAAAAAAAATCACGGCATGAAAAATGCTTAGAATACCCCGAAGTAAGATCCAATTACTGTGTTTTCAAATTTCATGATTTTTCATCAGAATTAGTTTGGGCGAACTTCTAAGCGCGCTGTGCGCATAGAAAAGCATACATCCGAACATTTTGAGTCGGATCCCATAAAAAGTTATATTATTTCATGGAAGTGCAACCTGAAATGCTCCATTTCCTACAGTAATTAGGTACTAAACCATTAGAGAAATTTGATGATACAATTAATAAAATTTTAATTTACATGAAGTGTAAATTACATGCATTACATTATCTTTTAATTCTGTTAAAATATATTAACACAAGAAAACATTTGAACCATGACCATCTCTGTTGTTTTGAAATTCAAATAGAATTACACGTGAACTTTGATTTTATTTTCATTTTTTAGTTGTTAAATTTTTGTAGTTATTGCGTAGAGTTTATAAACAATTGATTTGCATTTATTTACAAATCGTACGCAATAAAATTTTTGTTGGTTAACCATGTCGGACGAAATTTAGTTTTATATTAATATTCAAAAAATGCATGCCGCACACACATAAACTTGATGTTTCTGATGCGGAAAATAAAGATTCAAGGCTATTTTAACAAATGCCGGAACATCTGCCAGGCAACCGGGGACCGTAGGTCTGAGTGGAGTGCCAGACATACAAAAAAAAACAATTTTTTTTTGCAACGATTAGGCACGTGGCTGTTGTTTTGAAAGAATGTTAAAATTGTAGTTAAAAACAGTTTGCCAAAACATCAGCCAGGTAACCGGGGACCGAGGATCTGAGTGGCGAGAAAAAATTTTCCCCGTTTTTGCAGTTTCGGTTCTACCCTCTATTGTTACCTCTCCTACTCTTCCAGTCTACATAAGTAAACCCCCTAAATAAGTAATACCATTTTTTTTTTAAATTTAAGCCTTTTTGAGGCATCTAAGGATGTTTTTGAAGTTGCTGTTCTTCAAAAAAATGATATTTTTTATTTCGGTGGAATTTTTAATTCGATATCAGTGACCCCAAAAACACCATTATACGTACGTCATTAAAAGTCTTTAATTGTTTTTTAATAAAAATATCTTAAATTTCGGGTGATTTTAACATATTGACGTTCTTAAAATGTTTTATGGTGTTTTATGTTTGAATTCTTTGTGAAATTCCAACACCATTTTTTATTTGAACGTTGGCTTAATCGAGATGATTTTTGGCTTCCTTTTTAACGAAAATCTGTTAAGCGGCTGATAATGGCAGCGCTAATCAGTGAGTACATATATATATGTATATATATTCTTTACGCAAGTTTACCTCAAAAATGCATTTCTTTCGGTGTATTTCTAATTCATTAAACGTTCGTTGTCTTACACCAAGGAACGTTTAAAATTTTCTTGAAAAAGTGAACACCTACCTTCGAAAGAACTTCTGAATTTTTTCTTCTTTGCCTCATCATTGAAAATGTAGGTATGCTATAACAGCTTAGAGTAATATAAAAGATAATTCGATTCTTTGGTAGGTAAATATTATTCATTATCTGTAGCTAACTTGAACTTTATTATATTTATACCTTGATCCACTTTTTACTTAAATTTTCTAGAACAAATATAAGATTTATTAGAATTACATATATCTCCCACTAAAACATATAGTTCTCTTGATTTAATAAATTTACTATACTTGAATCAATAAGTACGATTAGAAAAATCATTAATTGAAAATCTAGTTCTGGTATCTATTTAAAGTAATCTAGGTCTTTAGTAATCAATACAGCATTTTTAAACCACGCAAATGAAATTTACTTTCTACTAATGTATGTATTGAAAAATTTGGTGTTATAAACTCATATGCCCTCTATTCACGAAAAATGTTTTTCTCCCCTTTCTTTTTCTAGAAATAGTAGGTAAAACAAGTAATGAGTATAGAAGAAAGGCATTGAACATCTGCGATATAAATAAAGAAATAAAGGAAATTATTATAACACAAGTTTGAATGATTCTGAGTAATTTACGAAATCAGGACTTTTTCTCAAGAATAGATAATTTTTTTTCATAAAACAAGTAATAAACAAATGTTCCCTATGGTGCCTGTATAAGTCTTAATTGTATATACTGTATAAGTTTATTTACCCTAGCTGGAAACTTACGTGAATTGCACGAGATAATATACAAATACAAGGTAATCAAGAAGTGTATATGCTTGTTTCTGGATTTATTGAAGACATAAAAATTACAAAAAATTGAAGTAAGATGCGTTGCTATTGTTATAATAATTATAGCTGGGAAATTATTGTCATTAAAAAATATTTCTTTTAAAAGAAAATTTTAATATTTTTTGTGAACATTTATTTTATAATCAGTGAAAACCAATTATAATAATTTTTACCAATTTTCTATCCAAAGAGGCTTTTGAAGGCAGCAACTACAAATTAATCCTCAAATAAGTGATAGAAAAGTTTCGAGTTAAAACTTTCTGATTTTTTGACTAGTTCCAACAAGCAAAAATTATGTAAACAGCTAAAGCTATGATGGTAACACAAAATTATAGTTAATCTTATAAAACGGGAAAAAATAGTAATTACACTTCGAAACTCATCGATTTATAGACTTACTTATAAACTAGAGAGTAAAGATGATTAATTTCAATTTTACGATATACTTTTTATTATTTTCAAACACTAATATCATAGTTTTTCTATTAAAAAGTGTTCATAACCATTTTTAATTCAGTTAATTTTAATCTTTTTTTTTTTCTATGAATGGTTTTTTTCATTCAAACCTACACAGATTATTTTCGTAATTATTTAGCCAATTTCGATTGGCTAACAGACCGGTGTAGTTATCTATATTGACTTACTTATTCATATGGTATGAAAAGATCTATACCGATCTATTAATCAATCGAAGTTAGTATCAGAAGAAATATAATTTAACTACGAAAATAATGGTATAGGCTTGCCTGAAAAAAGCTATTCCTGTAAAAACTTGATTAAAATTAATTTAATTAAAAATATCCATGAACAATTTTCGATATAAAAACTATGATAGGCATGTTTAAAAATCAATAAAATTTCATAAAAAATATGTCTCATCTGATTATCAGATGGGTGAAGATCGACCTTATACCGTCTTGTGTACTATTTGATGCCCAGCCATAATGCAATATTTTATGAACGTTTCTTTAAGATTTTTCAACCGATTTTAATAAAATGCCATCATTGTAACCTTGAATGGAATTGTAAAGTTGATTTTTATTATTCTGTAGAATTGCATACGTTTTTGCAGCACGTAATATTCATATCGCGTATTGTGGTTAGCAACTCTGGGTTGGTCAACATTTAGAAAAATTGGTATAATTTAATTATTTTAAATATTGTATGAAAGGAATCTTATCAAATGATAAAATGATCGTAGTCTTACAAAAATGTAGAAACATTTAGAAACATGTCCGTAGGTTATCGATTTATTATTTAATTAACGTAGTTCCAGCATGGTATTTGCAGTTTCTATGTTAAAGCAATGGTACAATTTTTTTTTCGACAGAATTTAACGAAAAATTAAATTTAAGAATTTAATAATGCTTACTATTAATTCCCAAAGTTTCAGAAATTTTGACCGTTTAAAATGGGAAATAATTATGCCAACGTCCCAATTTCGATCAATTTACGTCAAAATTAATATCTCGAAAGTGAAAATTAATTTCTAAATTTTTTTTTTAGAATTGTATTGTATAAACATTTTTTTCTACTTTTTCTTCAATATATAATAATATCATAAAAAATAGTTGGAGAGACCGGACATTTTACATGCTTTAAATGGGACATGACCCTCAAAATCGCGAACTTTGTCTTTAAATATCTCGCGATCTAAACGGTCAAAAATTATGAAATTTTAGGAATTCATAAATAAAGCTATTATAAACCCGAGAAAAAAAATTCGGCCAAATCTGTCGAAAAGTGATTTCATGCTGGTACTACCTTAAAGAATCGATCGACAATTTTCGTATAGAAACCCCCAGTTATTAGCAGCAATCGTCTATTCTTCCATATTTTGCAAGCTCTCCCTTATATCTTCAGCACTGGCCCTTGCGCAGGAATCATTTAAGAGGAGATTTCAAACTTTTATTCATCATGTTAAGTCATCAAGACCAGAATTTTTGTTGTTGATTTTATAACAAATTTTTAGCGACATATATTGAGCGTTCCTAATATTGAGCGACATATATTTCGAAGTAACGACCTTGATTTTCGGATTCAGGTATTTCATAGGTATTTTTCGTTTAAGTCAATCGGCCACGAAAACCGGCTCAACGGCCGGAGTTTAATTGATCTTCAGACATTCTCGATCTAAGGTATGTTTAGAGATGGTAAAAAGTTGAAAAGGAGCACTTGTCTTAAATTGAGTCTTAAATTTTACGTGAAAGCTTGCAATTTTATAGTTGAAAGCAATTGAAGTTTTCAATACATGGTTTTTACACAAAAAGAATGTCCATGGCCAATGTCGAAACAGCTTGAACAGTTGACTAGTCATTAGAAATGCGCTTCATGGATGGTTGCATTTACAGGACTTTATTGTTAGTATAAATTTTTGTGGAGAAATTCTCAATGAGGAAGAGGGAATAGTGGACTCTCCCAAACCCCATATGAGCAAATTTTATTAACATTAGTTGCGGAGTCCTTTTCGTACGTAAGCATTAAATATGAATTAATAATATTATTATAATTAGATATTATTATTAATAAATTTATGGTTTATTTGTTTGCCAATTGGTTATAAAGTAATTATGAATATTGAAATCACTTGTTGGGTGTGTAATAAATCGTTAATAACATTATAATAACATTATTGAACTTTTATAAAATTATAAAATAACAAAAACAAAATTCAATTACCTATTTATTACACAGTGCTGTTGCATTAGAATCAGACTGTCTGATAAGCTATAGCAGGGTTGGGTAACTAGATTAAACCCAAGATCTAATGGTTACTCATGAAACTCTGTGTCCATCCTATTTCTTTATATATGGATGTATATTTTTAATTCAAGTTGTCATGAATTTTGAGAATATGCAAAAAATCTTTTAATAACTATCATTTTGTATTTTTTTGTCCAAATTTTATGTTTTATTATGTAAAAAATTGCGTTGTGAAAGTTATCAGAAGTTAAAGAAAAAGAGATGATTTAAAGTAAGTACAATACAATTTTTATGTTATGTCATAATAAATATCTTGATCAAACCAAACGTATTGTACTCACGTATTGGGTTGACTACTCAATCAGAAGTATGTCGTTTTTAAACTAATATTACAATTATTTCATATACAGTAAAAACTGTCAAGTATCAAGTATTTGACTTCTAAAATTAATTAATTCAACTTAAATTTTCAGAAAAATCAATTTGGAATCCAACTTTTTCGAGATATTCATTTTGTAATCATGACGGATGGGTTTGTAATGTTATCAAAAACAAAAATCCATAAAAGTAGATCTTTTTTGGCGGATTTTTTGAAACATTCTGAAAAAATGCTGTTTTTGGGGAAAACTATTGATTTTTACTGATAACCTTAAATGAGAAAGTTGATGATAAGTTGAATACGTATTTTGATACGACCCTGTATTTTTATCCGTTCTCTAGATGGTAATGAGAAATTGAAGTTTTGCAATTGAAAATTTTTTTGCTCGGAAACGGCGGGGAGGGGAGGATATAATAATAGTATGAAAATGTAGTACTTTTTATGTACTATTTATGGTATTTTTAACGAATTTGTATTAGGTTATGATAGAAACGGACCTATACCTGTTTGTTTTTGAAAATTGATGGACCGCCGCTGACAATTGTAAGGGGTAAGCGACCAAAATTGAACCCCTCAGGTCGAATTATGACTAAATATCAAAAAAATGTAATTTTTTTTTTTGATTTTTGGAAACTTTGTTAATCTAAAAATGTATTTATAAAGTTTTATTTAAATCTCTAGTGTTATCCAATCCTTGCATATCTCCTTAACAACTTATTTCAAAATTGTACAAATTGTGCAATAACAACTCAATTTTTCATTGATTTTATTATACCGCGTATTTTTAAATAAAATAAAATACAATAATTATAGCATTGACTTAATTATGTTTAATACTATGGTAAAATTTTATTGCTTTAATATGACCTGTGCAGGATACCTATTTGATCTATAGGTACGTGACTTGGAAAATTTAATGATCGCATCTCTATTTGTGTATGAAGTTGTTGACATATTGATATATGGAAAAATATAAAAAAGTTCAGTTCAAAATACAAAATATAAAATGGAATATTTATTTAACAGCTCTATTATTTCAAGTGTTTTGTATTAATTTAAATATAAATAAATCTAAACATAAAATATTAAAATTTTTCGAATGATCTTTAAGACTTAATTTATTTTCATAATATAAGTATCAATAAATATTTATAATTTTATTTATAGAAGAATTTGCATTTATATCGCACAGGAAGAACGTTTTTGGAGACCTTTATATATAATTTTGTATGAGATAATATTTCTACATCTGATCTAAAAGAAAACAGTATTTAAAATTAGTACTTTAAATTTGACGTGACTTCCGGTAGCATTTTTAAAACGCTTTGTGAATGAATGTAATTTTTATACCCTGTTATATAAATAATATATATCAAAGTGTACTAAGTTTAGTCCCAAGTTTGTAACGCTCAAAAATATTAATGATACGAACAAATTTTTGCATAGTTCATTTCCGGTTGTCTGTCTGTCCATCTGTCAGCCTGTCTGGCAGCACGATAACTCAAAAACGAAAAGAGATATCAAGCTGAAATTTATATTTATAGCGAGCTCAGGACGTAAAAGTGAGCTTAATTTCGTAAATGAGCAACATAGGCCAATTGTTTCTTGCAATTCCTACGGATCCATCTTCTAAATCGTAAGAGATAGAACAAAAGTTTAAATGTTTAAAATGTTCTTCATAAAAAATAAACAACTTTGTTTGAAATATTTCTTCGTAAATATCACTGTTTGGCGGCGAGGACGCAAATTAGGACGAAATTTTGGTATCTATTTTCTCCAAAACTATAAAAGATAAGAGTCAAACAGTCGTCTTATGATACATTATCGTTAAATGAAAATTCTAGAAAATACTTCGAAATTTTCGATAACCAAATAAATAGTGGCCGAAATGCTGCCATAATTTTGTTGATTTTTTAAACTATTCTAATTTATAAAATAATAATGCAAGCACTGGCATTTAACACTTTCTATACAGGATATTTGAACAATTAACAGTCAATTGTTTGTTTTCACTTGTTCAATTGAGTTTTCATCTATAATTCTGGATTCAGAATCATCTTAATTTTCGCAGGTTTATTTAGAATATGAAATACTATATGAAATAAGTACAGAAGAGATACGTTTGGGAAACGTGGGTGAGGGGTTTTTAAAAAATAGTCTATAGAAAAGCTATAATAAACATACACTTTGCACTGAGATGCTTTGAAACAAAAGGCTTTTGTTATTTGAGCACACCTTTTAATTAAATGTTTAAAAAGTGACTACAAAATGCAAAAAACACTAAAGTGCTTTGAATCAAATAATTTAAAAAAGATTTGCAGTGCGTCTGCATTAAGTTTGTAGTTTAGAGATAAAAGCAAAAACTTGTAATTTATATTTTACGCTTTTTCTTATAAAAAAAATAATGTTATTGTACTTACCAACTTGATAAGAGGTTGATAAATCAGTAATCATAAATTTATTAAAAATTATTAATTTTTATTCTTTTAAAATTAATATCATTTTAAAAACAATTAATTTAAAAATAGATACAAAATTTCCCATTCTACTTTCAAAATTGGATTTACCTAATTTACATAAAAATAATAATACTTAGAATTCTGTATTTGTAATTAAGGTTTCCAAAGAATTTTTGTGTTTGCTAAAATTGGAATCGTATATTTAGGAAAGTTTTAGCCTTAAAGAATGAAAGAATGCGTACTCTGATCTCTTGAAACATTATAATGACAAATAACAGATGCAAATGTCACGAACATTTATAGTATGATAGTCACATTAGTGAATATTATAATTTTTGTTAATTTTTAATTAATTGAAATTCATATCAAAAACAAGTGAAAACAAACAATTGACTGAGTTAATTGATGAAATACCATGTATAAGTAATGTTGATTAAGCAATAATTTGTTTTTTAAGTCATGAAAGTAAAGAAAGTTAGTCAGTCACTCGTAGATAGCCACACATATATAACTAATATTCTTATACAAAATATATTATTTAATTTACGCCCTCACGGGTAAACAGTGATGTTTACGAAAAAATGTTTCAAACAAAAGTTATTTATTTTTTTCTAAAAGATATTTTTTACATTTAAACTTTTTTTCTATCTCTAACAGTTTACAAGATGGATCCTACTTGATATTTTTTTTCGTTTTTGAGTTATCGTGATTACAGATGTACAGACAGACAGACAGACAACCGGAGATGAACTAAAAATAAAATTTTGTTTGTAGTATCAATATTTTTAAGCTTTACAAACTTGGGACTAAACTTAATATACCTTGATATATTTCATATATGCATGGCATTATAACTAGCTTAAATTATGTTTTCTTCATTAAATCTTCCGCCAATGTTTTGTTATCTATTATTTATTCATTATAAACTATGTAGGTAATTAATTTAATTTTTCAACCTTTTAAGGTCCACTTAACTTTGCATTTATGATTTCGCTAATTTGATTCTTAATACATAGATATTATTAGTTATTCATATGAAGATTTTTTGTTTTTATACCATGTTTCTATGTATATATGAAATATACATAGTATATTAAGTTTAGTCTCAAGTTTGTAACGCTTAAAAATAATGATGCTAGGAAAAAATTTTTGTCATAGGTGTTCATAAAATCACCTAATTAGTCCATTTCCGATTGTCCGTCCGTCTGTGGACACGATAACTCAAAAACGAAAAAAGATATCGAGCTGAAATTTTTACAGCGTACTCAGAACGTAAAAAGTGATGTCAAGTTCGTAAATGAGCATCATAGGTCAATTGGATCTTGGGCCCGTAGGACCCATCTTGTAAACCGTTAGAGATAGAACAAAAGTTTAAATGTAAAAAATGTTCCTTATCAAAAAGTAAACAACTTTTGTTTGAAACATTTTTTCGTAAAGATCACTGTTTACCCGTGAGGGCGCCAATTAGGCGGAAATTTTATAATATGTACTACACTTGATTATCAGTTATGTATGTGTCACATGTTTGTATGTGTAATGTGATAAAGAAATCAACACTGACTATGCATGGTATTTCAACAATTAACTCAGTCAATTGTTTGTTTTCACTTGTTAATAATTTACATTTAACATTTGTATTTAATTTTCTACTCTGGCATAATAGTTACCTTGAACACCCGAATTTATTTTGTTCAATTTTTTTTTTTTTTAAATTTTTTTACTAATCAGTATTCGTCCACCAAGGTACCTACTTTAAAAACAAACACTGCTACGTAATATTATCCTTCACTCCTCGGTACGTTATGTCAGAGGTTTGAAAACACAATAAGACTTTTATATTTGTACTTTGGATAAATTGATGAAAACTAAGCCCCGTTGATGGTCAACACACATTGTCATTAATAAGTACACCGTTAGAAATTGTTGTGTGGCTTAATTATGCTTAGCCTAACAACTTTTTTTATCTATGTTAGTTCTTGCAAAAGAGGCGTTCTAATCCACGTGGCATGGGAAATAAGCGATCGCCTTCATCGTTGAAATTTAACGGATGCTCGCTTTTTTGATATGTCATTAGGAAGATACTTAAATAATAAATTCAAAAATAATTTATTCCGACGATGATGCATGAAATTCCGACAACATTTTGCATAACATGGAAATTTTGAAATTGTTGCATAACATAGCGATTTTCTTGTTGTTCTCAAGAAGTAACGCACGGGATGTTGTATGATACGTAAGGATGTCCCAAGAACTTTGGTTTTCTCTCTCAGGTTCCAAAACAGGTGAAATTCCGTATACATAATTTGAAATTTTTGATTTTACCTGTATATAGTGGTCTTGTGAGCTTTGTCCCGGAATTTTTATGGTTCATTATATACCATGTATATTTGAAATATATCAAGGTATATTGAGTTTAGTACCAAGTTTGTAGGTGTTCATAAAATCTCCTAATTAGTCCGTTTTCGGTTGTCTGCCCATCCTTCCGTCTGTCGACATGAAACCTCAAAAACGAAAAGAGATATCTCGCTGATTTTTATGGCGTGGTCATTACGTTAAAAGTGAGGTTGGATTAGTAAATGAGCAACATACGCCAATTGCGTCTTGGGTTCGTAGAACCCGTCTTCTAAATCGTTAGAGATAGAACAAAAGTTTAAATGTAAAAAATGGTCCTTATAAAAAATAAACAAATTTATTTTTAAACATTTTTTCGTAAACATCATTGGCTAACCGTGAGGGCACAAAATAGGCTTAGAAACATTATAGTAACTTTTGTTTATATTTTTAATTTATACGTCACATATATTATGTATGTGTTTGTTTGTATATCTTTCTTTACTTACATGGCGTAATAAAACAAACAAATGCGTAATCCACACTATCTATACATGGTATTTCAACAATTAACCCAGTCAATGTTTTCACTTGTTCTAATTGATTTCAAAACTCCCACTTTTCCATTTTGTGACAAAATGCAATTCTAAAAATAAAAAGTACATTTGATCACATGATATTTTTTGATGGTTTTTACCACCACCCCCCCAAAACTAAAAATCATATTTTGTCTGTTTATTTAAACCTACGGTATAATCTATCACATGTTTATATAAAAATTTAATGATTACAGTGCGTTTATATTTTATTTTAAAATCACTTGATTGTAAACAGGTACCACATACAGTACAGGTGGTATTCTTTTAGTTACGTTTATTCAGTGTTTGAAATTATATTGTTGTTGAAAGTATATAGGTAGAGACTTTGATTAAGTCACTACTTTAAGTCATTTTATATGTTTTAAAGTTATCTAATATCTAACAGAACCAGTTCATATTTCAAATACAGTTTTCACGTTTGTTTTCTTTTTTTTTAAAGTAAAAATTTTTACTATATTTGTGCTAAAAGAATTTATTTTGTGTGGTATGTTGAAATTTTTATTTATTTTATTACCTTTTTTTTTTATTTTTAGGAAAATTGTTTTTAAAAAAATGTGCAGTTTTTTGCTTAAATTATTCATAATATTTTGAAGAAAATTAGCGATTTTTTGTTAAAAAGAAAATTTATGCAAATTAAAAAAGCAGTTTCCAAAAGTTTAAAGTGTTATTTTTAAACTTTAAATAATTTAAAAACTTAAATTATTCATAATATTTTCGATTATTTGTTTCCAAAAGTTTAAAGTGTGATTTTTTAAACTTTAATTGAAAAACATTTAATAAAATGTGCATTTTTTGTTTAAAATTTTGGAAATAATTTAATATTTTCGCATATTTCATTAAAAAGAAAACTTTATTTATTAAAATTTTGTGAAAACTTATATCAAAAATTGACATATTTGAAAAATTAAATTTATCTGATATTATTTTCTTATAATTTTATTTTTAAAAGAAAATTGGTAGAAATAGTAAATGTGAATAACATTAAATTTCATAGATCTTAATTTTTTATTTTAAATACGAATTTCAAGTAAATTATTTAGAATCTTTGTGATAAAGGCACAAAATTAGCGACTAGTAATAACCAATTTTCATGTCTTTCCACTCATACTGATGAGGACTAAATTGTAGTCGGATAAAAACCTTTATTTGACGAAAATTTTTATTTTTTTATTTTTATTATAGTTAAACTTAATTATTCTAGAACTTTCATGCTTGTTTAACTATGTATTAATTTATATTGTCCTGGAGGAAATGGATTACGAAAAACTATCTTATAATACATAAATATTATTATGACTTTGGAAAAATGTCAAAAATTTAGACACTTTTAATCCGTTGATTCTTTTACTTGTACGTATTCGAACAAAGAATTTTCGATTGTTTCTTATTCAAATTATTCAAAAATGTAAGATGGAAAGAAATTCCAGTCTCTATAATACAAATATAGAAATAATTTTGGAGTAAATAATCCCAAAATTGCAAATATCAAAATGATTATGGTGTAAATAAGTTTTCTAATTAAAAATAGCTCTAGTATATATTTTCTTATTTCATTTAATTAGTAATCTTTTTAAGAAGCTTGTATATATGACAATATTTAAAAACAAATTTTAGGAAAAAGTTTTCTTTTTAAAATCTTGTATTACATTGATTTGTAAACATTGTGAATTTATCGTTAATGATAAAAACAATAATATACTGCCAAGCTAATCTCAAGAAAATTTGTCACGAAATATAAATTTAGTTAAAGAGAATTGAAAAAATACACTCGAACCCGGACACGAATCCAAGAAGTCCGGGTTCGTGTTCTGGTTCTATTGAAATTAAAAGTTCTATTGAAATTAAAAGTGAGTTTTTATTTACAATTTTTTATTTATCAAGATTCACTTTTAAAGATAGTTTTAAATAATTTATGTTTATTTTTTGTTTTTTTAAATCATTTGTAATTATAGCTTGTGATTTTTGAGACTAATTTTTTACTTGACATAATCCTTTAGGGTAAAAATATGCATATTTATTAAACTTGAAAACTTGAATTATGCGATCACTCGTTATTCCACCTAATCGAGGTCGAGGTGTTACTGAAATTCAATTATATAACTATATTTAATTTTTATAATGTTAATGGTGCTAGATGAACTTTTAAATCTAGATCACAGGCAGGTTCTGAAAAAGATTTTTAAAGTAATAAAAGATGTTTAACGTAATAAAAAATTTAGAAGTTTAGACGAAAATTCTTCAAAAAAATTATATAAAATTTATTAATAAAAGACGCAAATGTTTAAAAAAAATATATTAGTATGTTGCAAAAGCCATGAACTCTTCGACTAATTCAAATATAAAGGTAATGACCTTTAAAAATTTGCATAATATCTTGACCATATTATTCGGATTAATTTTATATTATGTTGGATTCACAGTGAATCATAATATGCCATTTTTTTTTTCATATTCTAAAATTTTCTATCAAATTCCTGGCGAGTTTTCTCAAATCTATTGTCTGCTTTTTTCAATATCATATTCAAATTCTATATTTTTATACCTCGTGTATATTTTTGCCTGCCCGCGGAACGTGATAAAGTTCATTATCTCAAAAGGAGTTAAGGTAGTATGGGTAAAATATAAAAATAAACTTAAAACAGTTGGCCTTTTATTATATTAAAGATAAGCATCTAAATAATGTTCTATTCAAGGCTGAGGATGCCACAGCAACTTTTTTAATGGAATATTGAAAAATCGTAGTTTTTACTTTGACTCATCATCCAATATCATATTTCCAAAAAACTATGTTCACATAATAATGCACCAAAAAAGGTTTTAAGGTTTAAAGAATTTATATATATATGTATAAAAAAATACATGTTATCGATCATTATCAAAAAATATTAACAATTAATCATAATTCATATTTTAATTTCCGTATGTTTCATTATGAGTATGATAGCTTATAAAATCATTAACATATATCCTTGACATCGGTTGACAAGTTTAATTAATATGTCACAAAAAATTGTTTTTATAAAATGGACAATCGACTCCGAAAATAACCATTACTCGGCGCTTTAAACCATTGTAACGTTGCCAAATCTATTATTTTCATTATGATACAGAAGATTTCTAGAGTATAATATGTCGATAATATAGGAATTATAACTACAATAACTAATCAAATGAATGGTCAGTTTAATTATTATGATAAATTATGGTGATGTGTGTATTAAATTTTGTACGCTATTTAAAAAAAAAGATGGTCTGTTGACGACCCATACTACCTTAAAAATTTCAAAAACTGTTTTTCATTCATAAAACAAAAAACTTTTGTTTGAAACTTTTTTGTACAGTAGATTTTAGTACATAAAGATTACTAAAACACCTAATTAAACGTTTAAAGCTTTATATATAAAAATTTCGTTTTCTATAATAGCTCTTGTAAATAAATTTACACGACATTCAAATAATTAATTTTATAGAAATTTATTTAAAAGTTGATCTGACTTATGAGATATCCAGTTCACATCCTTTCTTTGTCTGAGGTCGTCTATTAAAAATTCTTTAAAACTTTAAAACCTTGACATTCGACAAAATCGTTTATAATTTTAAATACTTGTATTTCAAGTTAACAAAAAAAATTGAAAAAGTTCGATGGAATTCTATTTTTATAAAACAAACATATTTTTATACCTAAAAGGAAATCCTTTTGTTTTGAAATACTTTTAGATTAAAATAGAAGAAAATTGCATGTTCTATAAAATATTATGTCATTAATAATTGCTTAGATTAATATTATTGTATCATTTATTTTGATAATTATGTAAATGAATTATTTTAACGTCGCAAAGACTTAGGGGAGAGTAGTAAAATCGTACCAATTAAAAAAAATCTTTTGTATCAAATAATTCATTTCTCTCTATACGTTCCAATGCTAAAAAGTAACTGAATAATCAATCATTATTCATATTTTCGCTGTTTTTCTTTTAAATACATTAAAAAATACAATTTATAAGCTGGTTAACAATTGTCAGCTTTAATAAATTCATTTAAATGCCACGGCAATGATAATTGAATCTCATTTATTTATTGTACAATCATAAGGGCTGACTGACCAGCCCTGTTCTAACGCTCAACTGGCTGACAGTCATAACTGTTATTTATATGCAATTTACAATCTGTATAACAGTTTTCACTATCGTTCGCTTGATTGACCGCAGTATGTGTGTGTACATAACTACTATAACCAATCCTCAAATGATCAGCTTTAGTAAATTCAACGAATTCTTTTTGGCCTGGCACTTCCATTATACGTAATTTGAAAGTAATTTCCTAAATTGTATCGTTACGATTTTGCTACTCCATAACTGGTAATCGATAGATAGACACTTTAAATGAGAAAGTTATTATTGATTAAAAAAGTAACATTTTTCCGCATTAAGACAAAAGCGAACTGAAAAGTTTCACCCAAAATTGATTTTTCGTATCAAAATTGTTATTTCGTATAGTTGTTTCTACAAAATCTAGGCACTCTTTACAAAGACCATTTTTGATCAAATTGAATGAACAAACTTACAAAAAGCTGCATTTTTGCTAATATGTTTCCAACAAAATTTTTTTACATATTTATAAAGAACAACTTTCTAAGTTAATGCGTCCATCTTATGTTTGTCAGTTATGAATCAGAATAAGGTTTTAATTGAACTTGAAAACTTTATATTTATTTATCGAGTTTCAAGCTTATGTAAACTTAAAAAGCACCATGTATATTAAAGATTTATCTTCTAGTTTATGAATTACTCTTGGGATTTCCCAAAACTACCATCGGTGAGAAAATCACTAGGTACGATTCCCTCTTTCCCCTATATAGTAGAAATATACACAGACAATTATGGCCTGAGGGAATACCATTTTTTAACAAAATTAGAATGCAATCTATAATTTTCATGTTTGAAAATCATTGACACTCAATGTAAGGTGTTTTTCAAAAACATAGAAACAACTTTGCTAATACGTAATAAATGCATAATATACAAGTAATGGCCTGAGGGAAGACAAAATTAGAATGCAATCTATAATAAATTTCTTATTTGAAAATCATTGACGCATAAGGTAAGGTGTTTCTCAAAAACATAGGTACAATTTTGCTACTACCTATTAAATGCATAATATACACAGACAAGTTATGGCCTCAGTGAAGACAATTTTTTTAACAATATTAGAATGCAATCTATAATAAATTAATTTAAAAATCATGGACACATAAGGTTAGGTGTTTTACAAAAACATAGGAACAATTTCGCTACTGCGTATTAATTACCTACGTATTATATTTCAAGAACACAATTTTTTTTTGTATTTTTGTTAGAATTTCCGTTTACTGTTATATACATAAATTTTTCAAAACAACTTGTTCATATAAAATAAACAAAATTTGTTGTCCAGTATGGCGTGTTCTTTTTATACCATGTATATGAAATATACCAAGGTATACTAAGTTTAGTCCTAAGAGATATCAAGCTGAAATTTTTATAGCTTTCTTAGGGCGTAAAAGTGAGGTCGAGTTCGTAGCAACATAGGTCAATTGCGTCTTGAGTCCGTAGGACCCATTTTGTAAGCCGTTAGAAATAAAACAAAAGTTTAAATGTAAAAAATGTTCCTTATCAAAAATAAACTACTTTTGTTTGAAACATTTTTTCGTAAAAATCACTGTTTACTCGTGAGAGCGCAAATTGTATAGTATGAAGTTATAACAAAATTCATCATCAAAGTTGAAAATAAGGTACTACAAATAATTTCAACCCTAAATCTAAAATTGCCATGGCAATCGTACTACCTTAAGTGGAAAAATTAGTCTATTTATCTCTTAGATCTACGAATAATAATTTGCATTTTTAATTTTTTAGTTAGATACCTGACCATCAATCATGCACATAAATTATGCATAATCTGACAATAACATTTTATTTTCAAACCATACCGTGCTTGAGCAAACAATTTTATGATTATTACTTTTTGGTTTTTGTTTACTTTTAATCATGCATACGATATTTATTTACATCATGGTCTCTTCGATTATAATTGATGTTTTTAATATGATGCACACAGTGTAAACTAAATATTGACAAGTATATTTATTGTCTAGTAATCTTAATTAAAGTCCTGGTTCGAGTGTATTTTTTTCAATTCTCTTTAATTAAGACCCTTGTTTTGAATACATGAGATCCAAGTTTGATTTCTATTAATAAAAACATGATTATCTAGCTTATTTTAATATTATTTCCATAAAATTTACACATTTTAAAATATATATATAGTTAATGTATTTATAATTATGTCTTTAAAAATGTTAACAATTTGTCTTCAGGCATATTTGGTAATTAAGAATATTATCATCACAAATGCTCAGAAATTTTGTGGTAACCACAGGTTTCTTGTACTTTTTTTCAAAGTGACAAAAAATTGATTATTATAAATCATAATTAAATTTTACCGTAAATTTTGCCAGAAAAATGGCAAATAGACAAAAATTTTTTCACTTTTCATCTGATTGTCATCATTTTCTAGCTGCCCAAATATAATAGGTTCACATTACAAGCGCTTTAATGTGAAATCAATTGAATTTTGTGCAGTAAGTTTGGACATACATTCTTTCTACTGACTTTCTACCTGTTTCCTTGTCAATAATTATTATTTTGAAGATAATTATGCGTTTATAAAAAGTTTAATAAAAATAATCTTTAAATAAATAAGACAGGCTTACATTATAATGTAATGGAAATTATAATTATACAAGTGAAATTTACAAAATTTTAAAAATCCCCCACAAATTTTTCGCATACGGAACCCTAAACTCGCACTTGAAATATATATAAGAACACTTTCTATTCAATTCTATTTTTCATTAAAGCATTTTGAAGATCGTAGCCAATTTTTTAGTTTTTTTGGGTACGTAACCCTAAACTTGGACTTGAAACATAGCTAAGAACACTCTCCGTTAAATTACCTTTCAAAGGAAACCAAAAAATTAAAATCGGTTCATCCGTTTAGGGGCTACGCACAGACAGACTCACACACACATAGCGGTCAAACTTATAACATCCCCTTTTTTTTTAGTTCGGGTGTTAAAAATATCTTAAGTCGCCATTATGTGATTTCTGATTTAGAAAGCCTTGGGACACTCAGGTTTGATGGATATGTCATACTGATGGATGATCTGTAAATATTGTCTCAATGATTCCGTATTATTCAACTAAACCATTATATCAGAGAATTTTAGACATTAGACGTTGCATAGCCCTGATCTTAAATATTTATTCATGAACTATTAATATTCGTTTTTATTCAAAAATATAATTAAAGAAAATGAAAGAGGATAAATTATTCAGTTATTAGAATTAAATAAAAATTTTTTTTTGTCAGTAATTAAATTTAAAATCCATTAATCACAAAACAAAAATTTAATAAAAGATTAATCAAATTTCTTATGCTTTTCCTTCACCTTAGCCGTCATGCTTCGTTTTAAATATTAAATGATTGAAAATAATAATAAAAAAAGAACATAAAAATACTTAAGTTTTTATTCATGAAATATGTGATAATTACTATTGTATGCAATATTTTATGATATTATAATTATTACCTATATTTTAGAAGTTATTATTACCGAATATCCTCCTTAATTCTTCAAGGAAAACGAGCTATTCGTTTTGTAGAGATGACTCAGAGTCATTGCTTCTCAAAATGGATGGGCTAGTGTTCGATCTTAAGTCACACCTCTGAATATTTTTTTTTTCGACTAATGAACTAGTTACAAGGTGTTTATCAATAATTAATCAATTTTTATACCATGTATATGAAATATACCAAGGTATAATACTAAGTTTAGTCCCAAGTTTGTAACGCTTAAAAATATTGATACAATGAACAAAATTTTATTCTAGGTGTTCATAAAATCACCTATAATTAGTCGATTTCCGTTCGTAAATGAGCAACATAGGTCAATGAGCAACATAGGGCCTTTAGTCTTGTATCTTGTAAATTGTTAGAGGTAGAACAAAAGTTTAAATGTAAAAAATGTTCCTTATAAAAATTAAACAACTTTTGTTTGAAACATTTTTTTTTGTAAACATCACTGTTTACCCGTGAGAGCGCAAATTATGCGCAAATTGTATAATATGTATTATATGGGAATATCAGTTATACATGTGTAACATATATATATGTATGTGTAATCAGAGTAATCAACACTGTCTTTACATGGTATTTCAACAATTAACTCAATGAATTGTTCGTTTTCACTTGTTTTTGTTTAATGGTAGTTATCATTGTTATATTTTGGAATTTCTTTGCTCAAATATTATTAAGAGGAAATTTGTTTAGTTTAAGCAGCTCTTATGCATCGAATTATTTTTCAATTAAAAGAGGTCAATAAATTTGAAAAATGCAAAATATAAATTTCGTCTTATTCCATTTAATAATATTATTTAATTTTTTTATATATTTCTTCTTAACCTTAGCCGTGTCATGATTTTTCATTGTAAAAAATAAAAAATAAAAACATTAATTTTATTATAAATAAAAAAATATTACAAAATATCAAAATACGGAAATGATGAATTGCATTTTTAAAATAAAAAATAATTTTTAAAATATTTATTTTTCAAAAAAACTTTTCATGTTAATGTTATTATTAATAGGTATGCAATTTAGAATAAAGAAATGCACTGACACGTAAGGTTTAATTAATTAATTAATATAATTGAATAATTAATTTAAATGTTTATACTTTGTATTGATACCCATCGGCGACGATAAATTAACAGAATTTTCCTTGATGAAAGATTGATTTTAATTTTCATTGAATAAGAAAAAATGAAAAAAAAAAAACTTCCTCTTTCTATTTAAATGAAGCTCAAAGATCTTTTCAATTTGTCCAAGGCTAGCATTATTACTACTACACTTTATACTACCCTCCAACTTTATACTCACAACCAGTAGAAATAGAAAAAGATAGTCTTATGATCCGGTGATGGCACTAGTCTTTTCTATGTATGCTCAGTATGGTAAACCAGCGTAAAAAGAACAATCTGATTAAAACGAACAAAAAAGTTTCAGAAGAACAATAGTTTTCTGTTTTGCCATGCTTCGTTTTTGCATGCTTCCTTGAATATTTTGCTATAATGATTGAAAGAATTGGCTTATAACGTCTATCTCGCATATATTTACTCTAGTAATAGGGTATTCTACTATATTTGAAAAAGTAGTTACTTCAAAATGTTGATTTTGCTAATAAAAAGCCACCAAAAATTTATTTTGGAAAAAAAATAGTCTTGGCAAAAACTTAAATTAAATAAATCTTTTTTTAATTGTCAAAAACGCGGGCATCCAATTTGGTGACGTAATATCGGTATCATCATACGAAAATACAGATAAGTTTGACAGATATATTCATAGACAACTATATTATAATAAATATAAATATTTATTGTCTATGGATATATTATACCCAGCTGTCTACACTGAACTAACTGATGGTCTATGGTTCATACGGATATGACATCACATCAGGGCTTTCCCGCGTTTTAGGTCACATGATATACAGTTTAACAGTTACGATTTTTAATTTTAATATTATAAAAGAAAAATGTGTTTTTATGACTCGAAATCAGAATATTTAAGTATATTTTTACATAAATTTTAACCTTTTTTCAAATTTCATAATTTATTTTTCACTACCGAAAGTTTTCTAAATTTTAGGTAAACAAGAGTAGAGTAGAAACTCCAGAACGAGTAAATTAAAGAATTTCAAAATTGATTATTTAAAAAAAAGTTTTTTAGTTAATTTTTTGATTGGACATTATTTCAATTAAGTGGTTGAACTGAGTGTTGCAAGAGCAATAACAATAAATATCCCTAGGAGACAATTAATGTCATAAATAAACAAATAATAAAAACTCCTATTTGGTCATTTTATAAAAAAAAAAACCCAAATATTAAGCAATCACAAATTAGACAAAGGCCCCAATCAATTAACAATAAAACGTATTTTACAAGTTTTTACGAAATTTCTGTTAAACTAATAATAAAATTTTATGATTTGTAGATCTCATTAACAACGGATCCACTATTAGATAAATGTCTAATAACCAAATATCTTGCGTAATATAATTACCAAAAAAATGTATAAACAAAATTTACGCAATCAAGGTTGCATTTTTATTAATCTAACGGTTTTTTGAAATGCTGTTTAGATTTTTTTTTCTGGTTTATTTCATGTTTCAAGTTCATTGACTCAAATTAAAAGATATATTTTTGCTTATTAAGTATTAACAAAAGATGAATATACCTTTAAATATCAGACTAATAACTTTCTGATTTACTAAATTATTTTGTATCTATGAAATTTTATTAAATTATGTATAATAAATTCAAATAAAATTGATTTATTACAACTTTGGCTATGGTAAATATTTTCATCTTACTGATAAATAGAGAAATTCAAAATTTTGTGTTGGACTCATAAAATTTGGTGATAACTTTTTAGAAAAATTGACTTTTTACAATGTTTTACTGTAAACTTTTTTTATTTGAGTACAAGACATTCAAAATTATGTCATTGTCTTTTACTGATACTTCGAGTGTCTTTTTATAAGAAATTTATTAAAGTTATTAGAATGCAAAGGTTTCTTAGAATAATATTTAGAAGTGCACTTAAAAATAATTCATAATCATTTTTACAAATACTTAATGTAAGGTGGTTGTCCTTGTATTTGACTCTTAATAATTTATAAAAATTTAAGTGAACAACCTCATATAATTATTTTTAGTAGGTATCATTAAATTCAATAAGTATGCTTAACTTACTTAAAACCTATTCAGTTTAATCAGTGGCGTTACTGCCAGTGCTTACTTCGTTGAAGACACAAATGCGATTTTTTGTTGTTGTATAAATTATAAAAATTTCAGACTTTTTCCCAATAGAATTTCCACATCAGAAATTTTAGATAGTTTTAATTATCAGGATCTCTTTTCTGATTGAGTTTTAGTCTTTGTCAGTTTGAACACAATAAATCATTGCTGAAAACTTATCTTTCATAAGCTCTCTAGTTCGCTTTCATCGTGAATTAGAATTGCTGCTATTCAAGGTAGAAAGAAGAAAACGTATGTTCTTCTTTCTACGTTCTTTCTAAGAATGGCGTCAACTAGACGCCATGCTTGTAGTATATTCTCTTATTTCTCAATTTAAAAGAGAGAGTGGGAAAAATCTAATCTAGCGGCAAGTTGGCGATGGTAGTTTATTCTCTTATTTCTCTACTGAAACGAGAGAGCTGGAAAAATCTAATCTGGCCGCAAGTTAGCGATGCCCAAACCTGACAAAAATGAGCCCGCCTTGTCTTTTTTCTATGACAGATTCGAATAAGTTTGTTTTACGTAGGATTGATGGAGCAGAGTTCGTGCATATGTCACAAACAAGAATACTAGTAAAGAGGTTAACTGTGGACCTTGGGCAATGCATTTGATGGACCCATATATGCCCGGCACTTGTAAGTTCGCGAATCTGAAATTGACGACGCAGATTGTATCTCACGACCATGCGTATTGGTTCTGCGCAACTTCGTTGCATCTGTCAACTGCAGAGCAAAACCCATATGCGTTGTTTGTTTAGTTGTTTACATTTTATAATTATCGGATATTAAAGAACAAAATGTACAAAAATCGACAAAAGTCTCAGTACAAAATAAAATTATTTTTGTCCTTGTTGTAGAATTGAAAGGAGGGGGGGGGGAGGCCAATAGAGAATAAGGGTCCCCATTTTTCTCGATAGAACACGTCTAATATGACAGTAGTTACGCCACTGAGTATAAATGCAGTTTATTTATTTTATATTTTTATTAAAAATAAATCTGGTTTGAATATAAGATTAATTGCTGTCCCACCTTTAATATTAAGTCTTATTAACCATGAAAAATGTTTTACGTAGTTTTTTTTTATAAACCGTAAGATATTTTCAAGTTGAAAAAACCTGTTCCACAAATTTTTGTTTTTATTATCATATGATAAAAAACCAATACTCCGTGAATACTTGGCTTTTTTTTTAAAAAGGAAGCACCACTATATGTTGGATGTCTAGATTTTTCTTAAACTAAAAGTATATAATGATCACTAAATTTACAGAGACAGGGTGTTAGGTATATAGACCTTTTCATTTAAAAATTACGATTAAGTTTTGTTAGATCTAAAAGATTGAAATGTGATAAAATAAATAACAAATTTTTTATTTTATTTTATTTTTTTTACTTTTTATGGGCTCTATAAATACTGTCTAATAATCTGAGATAGTTTTCAGAAACAAGTGAAATTCTCTATTAACAATAGCTCTACAAAATCTAATTTAAACAATAATTTTAATGTTTTAATAATAATGAATCTAAATTATTAACATTAAAAGTAGTCACGCACGATCTGTAATTGTTTTATCATTTCTTTTGACATAAATTGAGGAAGAATTAAGTAATCAAAATCAGAAATTTTTGTATAATATGTAATGAATTTACGTGCGTGCAAAATTGACTTTATTTTTCTCATGATAATAAGACAGTGACAATAAATAAGAGCATAAAAATATATAAAGCATGTAATAATATAAAAAGACTGTATGCCCATAATGATGAAAAAATTCTCTGATGGCGAAAAATCTCTTCGTACTGCCTAATAGTCAGTGAATGTCGTGTTCAGCGCAATAACTATAAAAACAACACCACCGCGCTATAACCTTCACTTACCCTGCACTCCTTATCTCCTCTTTTGTTCACAATTTTATGGGTTTTAATTTTTTGGTGTGAAACTGTAATGTTTTAGAAACATTAGGGAAAGCATGACAAATTTGACAATGTAGCATTCTATAGGGAAAGCCTTTTTTAAAATTGCTTTAGTAGTGGATTCAAAAATCACGGATTTTAAAATTTTCATCCCTCTGCTTCCGCAATAATTTAGGTCATTAATTAAGAAAAAAAACTATCATATCTTTTAAATGTACCAAATTACTGATAATTAGGAAAATTGATTAAAATAGGTTCTGTAAACTGTAATGTATCTTATCATAGTGTTGTACATGACAGAATACATGCGTTAAGCAATTCATCTAAGTGAGTGCTATTATGTACATGTGTTAAAGCTTTGATATGCGTTGAGATAGTTGTAAGACGCTTGGAGACTGGGAGCCGAATAGATGAACTACAACAGATAAGCCACGATATAAGTCACTTTTGCAATATCAATCCTCAAAATAGCAGATAAAAGGAATCATAGAAATTTCACTTCATTGGGCTTACGGTCTAAAAATAGTTATTATATTTATTACATTTAATGTATGTAAATGTAACATATTACATTATTTAATAACAATATTTAATTGAAAAAAATTGATGAGAGAAATACTTTCTCTATCAAAGAACCTATTTTTTTTCTTTTTAAATAAATGCCCTTCAGCAATATTTTATTTTATTTTATGTAATAATTATTAATATGAAATGCAAAAAAAATGTTATAAAATTAAGTAAAAATTTACATTAATTGCATCTTGATGTAACCGTCTACTAAAATTATTTTAAAGTTCAAATTAGTTGCATCCTGATGTAACAACCGAGTTCCGGTTTTCAATTTATATAATAAATACACTTAATTATTGCATATCGTCTAGTTTTCCTAATGAAGTGTCCGCATATCGTCTAATTTTCCTAATGAAAATTTGATATCGTGTTTTGCTTAATTGACTGCGATATGTTAAAATTTTGGAAATTTTTGAAAACCAAATAAAAGGCGGCCACAATTGTGTTGGTTTTTTAAATCCTTCTAACTTATAAAAAATAATACAAGCATTGTGATTCAACGCTTTTTTACAGGGAATTTCAACAGTTAACTCAATCTCAGTTGCTTTTTTTTACTTGTTAATTTATAAAAAAACATTTTGTTTAAACTTAATTGATAAAATGTCATTTAAAAATCAAAAATTACTAATTTATTTCCATCTGTTCGCCTGTCTTAAAACATTTGTTTGTTTATAGATTATCGGGTGACATCATCAAAATAGACAACGGTGTTTTATCGATAATTTAAATTTTTGATCAGTGAGACGTAAAAGATTTGAATAAAATTCATAAAATATATTGTATTTATAATAAAATGTATTATATTTATAACTAGCTGACCCCGTGAATTTCGTTTCACCTATAATAAGTTTATTTATGATTATAACTTTTATCATCGATTATTAATCTATATTAACACCTTCAGCTCTAATTATTTATGAATAGCTAGTACCATGCTTAGCTCGCCCAACTAGCCTACCCGCTAGACCGCCACTCCGCCCCACTTAGCCTGCCCGCTAAACACAAAATTTACTTCTATTTCTATGACAATTACATTTATGTCCCATTTGCTTGGCTTAGGGGTTGAAATGCAAAATATCTTTTCTTATATTTTACAATTTACAATAATAGATGAAATATTTATTTAAGTTTCCATTTTCGATTTGTAAAGAAACTGCTTGTGAGAAGAATAATTCGAATTTTCTTTTGTAAATATTATAAACCACATTAAGTTAAGAGAACCTTAGTAATAATGAAATTTTAGCAAACATTGATCTGTATTTGCCCATAAAATTATTAACATATACAAACTATCATTTCGTTTTTCACCATTTTAGAGCTGGGCAGGAGGGTGAAAAATACTTTACGACCTATTGTCATACCTATATACTAAATGTACAAAAACATTTCATTAAAATAGGTCAAGCCGTTTCGGAGGAGTTTAAATACAAACACCGTGACACTAGCTTTTTATGTATTAGAAAACTTTTTGATATTTTTGATAGTGACAAATACTCTTTTGCGGCAAATCTATTCAGTTTATGACTAAAATTGTTTGTTTTTACCATTCACGAACTTAAAGTTACATTATTGTTCTGGAATATGAAATTATAATATCAGCTCGAAATCGCTTTGTAATTTTTAGCTTGGGTGGCATCTATATAAAAAATTTATGATCAACAATTAATAATTTCCGTGACCATCATCATGTACATGATTATTGTGTTTGTTAGCTGTAGACGTCTACAGCCAACACATAGCAATTACTGTCGGAAATAAACAAATGAACCAGAATTAATAACCTGCATTCATGTAAAATTATAACTACCTTTAATATATTAAAGTAGTTACCCTTGATGGCTGTGTTTACGAACACAATTATTTCCTTGAATTTCTTTTTAAAAATTACGTTTTACGTAGTAGATAATCTAGACGCTAGCGGATGTTTTGTGCACACTGAAAGATTTGTGCCAAACATAATATTTTATCTGTGAAATAAATTCTATTTTGACATAAATCAGAGTGCTTTTGAAGCTTCAAGTGGTGTAAAAGTGGAGGGTTCAAAATCATCTACGGGAACAAGATAAATGATCTGAATCTAGACTCTAGAGTAAGCTTTTTACAATCCACATAATCTCTACTAGCGCCTACACTAGTAATAAAAATAGTAAAAATGTTTTATTTTATTATTTAAGTTTAAATTGGTCATTAAAATTGTTTTTCTAAGGGTCAAAGTATAAAGCATTAATAGTGACTAACACCATTTTTAAAACAATCTTAAAATTTCCATAAATATTTCAAAAGAATACGTGCGTATAATTAGCATATGCATCTCATTAGAGAAAACCACAAAATTTCTAGTAAGGTCATGGTATTATTGCCTCTACTGGGGAATTTTATACATTGATTATGGAATTTTTACACAAATAGTTGACAAAATAAAACGATTATACATATATAGAACAGTTAGAGATGGCACAAATAAAGGAAAATAAAAGAAACCGCTCTCATTTTACTAAAAAAACCTCATAAATGTATTTCTTTGGTGCCAAATATCATCAGTAACGCATGAGATAGTGGCGCAAATGTTTCTATTTGTTAATTTGCTAATAAATTGCTAATTCAATGAAATGGTTAATGTTAAAGTTGACTAACAAAATTAATAAATAGGCAACTTGAATTACGTATACGTTATACATGTATAAAAGTTTTCAATTATTTGACAAACACTTATCATTTACATCATACAAGTTGCCTAATTACTAATTTTCTAAGTTAACTTTAACATAGATCGTTTAATTGGTTATTAATGTCCTCCTAATTCTATAAAAAGCCGTAGGGTATGTCATTTGATTCCAAAAAACCTATTTTTAAAGCTGTTACGTCAATGAGATTTTATCTATTTCTATTTTCTACACAACAGCGTTTAAATGCACTTCTTTGATTTTTTTATGTACTTTACACTTCTCTACACAACACTTGTTGGATTTACGTCAATTGGATAAAATCCTATTGAACTGAAGGGCTTATCAATTATTATCGGCTTAAATTGTAATCAATATTATAATTTTAGCGAATTGCCGAAGGAAATGGAGCTATTGCTTTTGTTCTGGTGCTGGAATTTTGGAAAAATTTCTTCAAATGTCCAATGATATTTTTTAGGCATTTATGATTGAATTTTTAGAATAATAAGTACCTACTTAAAATTAAAAACAAATATGAAACCGAATTATGAAAAAATATGTTACAAGGCCTGGGTTATTTTACAAATTAGGTATGCTCTTGGAAGCTTAGGGCTATAAGCACTCTTCTTGCATGTATGTCATCGTTGGGACTTCGAATGAAAACACAACAATCTGGTACTTTCAAATATGAAAACAACGTATTTAATTTGTTGAAATTTCGTGAGTATCTATACTATCTCCCAATCAGTTAATCCTGATAAAAATTCCCTCTTGTTTGGTGAAAGGTAATTGAATACAAACAAAACTTATGATATAATCATCAATCAAAAAAATAATATGCATTTATACGTCCTAAATAACAAACAATCAGTCTTGATTAGTGGTGTCTTTTAAAAATGGACCGTCTGCCCATAATGAATCTAAATTTCCATGATTCTATTCATCTGTCATTTTGAGGATTGATAAAGATAAGTTACATTATAATGAAATTTTAAGTTTTAACTATGACTCGAGTGATAAATTATTGGAAATTGTTATTTTCGTTTTTCAACAGTTTGTTTTCTTTGTCTGCTGTATATGTTATAAAGAAAATCATTGACAGTCAAACCGTAGAAAATGGAATGGAATTTTTCGATTTTTATACCTTCTATATATGAAATATCAAGGTATATTGTTTTTTGTCCCAAGTTTGTAACGCTTACAAATATTGATGCTACGAACAAAATCTTGGTAAAGGTGTTCATAAAATCACTTAATTAGTTCATTTCCGGTTATCTGCCAGCGTACTCAGAACGTAATAAGGGAGCTTGAGTTCGTAAATGAGCAACAAAAAAATTTAAAATTTTTGTTTGATTGTATATTTTTCATGTTTAAACTTTTTGAATTTATGAAAAATAATGCAAACACTAAAAATCAACACTGTCTTAACAGGGTATTTCAACAATTAACTCAGTCGAGGTTTTTTTTCACTTGTTTTAATTGATTTGTCTACCCGATCGATAATTTCAAACATTCTGCCCTTTGTTTCTACGTATTATATTGTCAATGCCTTTCAATATATAGATGGCAATCAAAATAACATCGACACTTTGTTATGAATTCAACTTTCGAATCGCAGTTAAAACATTATTTTTCTTTATTACAAAAACTCATCGTTATCAATCGTCCAATAGGTAGACAAAAATAATCATAAAGATTTCGCTTCATTATAAGCTCACGGTTTATTAGTGTCTACTTATATATTGAATAGATAGGTATACACACAAAGGTGCTCAGTTATTTAGACAAAAAAACGCAATTATAATATGAAATTTTTTTGTAGCTGTTTCTTTGTCATTTAATAGTGAAAGTATTTAACTACACATGGTTTTTGTTGTATTACGTTTTATCTAAATAAGATGTTGTTCTTTTTCAAGTACATTGAATGTTTAGAGACAGTGGGTTATTAGTGCTATTACAATACTTAAAACCTCCATGTATACCTTCAAACTTGAACAACTTTAAGTACTCCCTTTTAAACTCCATCAACTTTATGTGAGTGCGATCCTTATCACACACTCAACTTCTCAGAAGATAAGTTTCCTTAACTTCTCAAAACACGGTAATATTAATTACTAGCCCCACTTCGCTGGGTTTAAAAGTCAACACTGATAACGAACACCGCGTTATAGCGTACATCTCTCTTTCTCTCACTTATCCCACTTCCGAAATACTCAAAATTAGGGGATAGCTTTACACAGGTAAAATATATGTACAGTTTTCAATTTTTTTAAACGTAAAATAATTCATTGAGTATATCTGAACAGATTGCCACGAATTGTATCTTGTTTACCATTTTTACAGAGATAATTAATTTATGGTTCAGAATGATGCTCATAGATAGTGCAATGAAGAGGTTTTGTCAAATTGCCCTGGCCATGAAACGTAAATATACGCAGAAAATACCGATTTGGATTTTGGATTACAAGAACCTTCCTATACTGGAAAGTTAAAATTGGAATTGTAACTAGTATATATAAAAACTTTAACGATGCGATTTTACTAACATTGTCTATACTACGATAATGTTAGTAAAATTTCTTATTTATTAAAAAAAAAAAGATAATCATTCATAAGGACTGTCGACGGATGTTAAAACTTAAAACTGTGTAATAACTGTGTTTATTTTTATTAAATTTTTTAATTAATTATAGTATAAATAATTAAAATTTCATAATTTGTAATTGAAATTATTAGCGAATGTATAAAAAACTATTATGAATAATAAAAAAAAGCAACAACACATAGTGTTTTCAAGCGGTCACCCTTCCTAGAGCAAAGTATGCTCAATGTTGCTTAGCTTCAGCGATCTTGGGTGACCGGGCGTTGTATGGAGCAATGACGCATAACGATTAATAATGATGACGCGAGTTACATGATTTTTGATCACCCAACGCGCCTAAAGAAGTTTTCACTTGACCGATATTTTAATTATTATTTCAGCTTGATTTAGCTTTTCCTTATAAAACTATTGTATGGAGGTATTCAATTTAAGTGTGTTATGTAAATATATAACTACCTAATTTGATAAAAAGATATTTGCTTGATGGGAGGGAAATAGAATATGGTTATTTCGTAATATTTAATTTTTATTCCGGTATATAATACAGTTAATTATTTGATACTTTACAAAGTGTATCAGATGAAATATGCAAAGAAATTACATATTTATTTTGTATTTAGCTTTATGTTTAAACTATTTTGTATACACTTGTAATTTTCTGATTGATTCCTTCGAAATAAGATTGTACCTAAGGGTTCATTCAATCGTGTGATAGAGACAGAGCCCATAATGGTTAGAAAATACATAAATCGTTTTGCCTGCCTTGTAAAGAAAATTCAAGATTTAACTTTCGCGGTAGCCGTGGTTTCTAGTTGGATTTTGAAAAGCTTTTTTCGTGACTATTGTAAACTAATATAGACCTTTTTAATTAGCGTTCTGCTAACTGTTTTCAATTTTCAGTTGTTAAATGTTCAAAATTGCAAGAACTAGGCTATAATGAATGGAATTTAATTAAACGACCTCACACTAATCTGGATGATGAAATTTGGATCTTGGTTAAATTTTCTCATATTGTGAGATTTTGTATATTTTTCGGACTGTTTTTTCCCAAATCCGTGCAAGTGTAAAAATCCGCATACTTAAACTCCAAAATCAGAAAAAAAATTTCCGTTCATATTTTATTTGTTTGAAAAGTGCAAATATTCTTGCACAGTGATCATTAACATTCCTACGCCCGTAACTCGGAAAATTCAGACCATGCATCGTTTGCATTGCCAAATTTACTCAAAGTATTTCCGAAGCACCTTGTAGTAGATATCTTTTAACATTGTATTTTAAAATCTTATACATATTCAATCATTTTACCTTTATAATAAATTACATAACTAATTCTCATAGATTCACTAATTTTCTTGATTTAATGAAAGTTTTTTTTGGTACCAAAAAAAAAAATCAAAACTTAACCTAGCAATACAAACATTTTAATAAAGTGTGTGAAATTATTATGAAATAAAAAACCATTCTTTTATAATATATGTAAGATATAGAAAGATTTTTTGTTTAAATTTAAAATTATTTTTAATTGCTCACATATTTTGTTTAAATAAATCAACACAAAAAATAATATTTATTTTAAAATCTATTTTAATGAATTCATATAATATTTTAATATTTAAAAAATGAAAATATTATTTCTATTGATTTTTGTTTATTACTTAATATATTTAGGAGTTATTTGTTTATAAGAAGTGTTAAAATTTACCAAGGTTGAATGTTAATTTAGGAATAAGATATATAAAAAATTAAAGAAAAACTGGATTTATCTGTTGTTCCATCTTGTAAACCGTTAGAGATAGAACAAAAGTTTAAATGTAAAAAATGTTCTTTATAAAAAAATAAACAACTTTTGTTTGAAACATTTTTTTGTAAACATTAATGTTTACTCACGAGGTATGTATTAATATGGGAATATCAGTTATATGTGTGTGGGCTATTTAAGAGTGGATATCTTTCTTTATTTACGTGACGTCAAAAAACAAACTATTGCGTTATCAACACAGTCTATACATGGTATTTCTACAATTAACTCAGTCAATTCTTTGTTTTCACTAGTTGTATATAAGTTGTGTTATAATCTTTTAAATTACCCATATATTTTCATAAAAAACTAATTAATGGTATATTTTTAATGGGGATTCGAACCACAAACTTTAATGAAAATTTATAATTTATGTATTTACAATTGTAATACATAATAATATTATATATTTTTTAATTGTACGTGATTATATACTTTCTCTAAGATTTGTATGTGTGTTATATATACAATATACATTTATGTTTTTTAAAGTATTACGACATAACAAAACATATTAAGGTATATTTACTCAGGATTTAAAGTGTTATACTAGGCATCAAAGAAGCTTCCGGGATAATAATAGTACGAAAATTATATATCACGAATTTATAAAAATGGAAATACCTAATTACTTATGTTATCATAAATTGAATAATATATTTGATGTAGGTACTATCAAAGGAAAACGTTTTTTAATACGAAATAAAAATGCAAAAAATAAAACTGATTAAAAATGCACAAAAAAGTAATAATTTTAAAGTACCGACTCCAATCGATAATTTTCTTGAGAGCAATTACGCTTTGTAGTCGACGCTTACCATATCCTTCGCTAATAATCGATTCATGGGCGTCTGCTTGAATGAGTAATTGCTCACAAGCAAATTATTGATTGGAGTCGGCTCATTTAAAATTTTTTTACATTTATTATGTAAACTTTGCGTCAGTTTTATTTTCTGCAAAAAATGTTGTACTTTTTATTGAGATTAGGTCTACCTTCGTATGTAATATATAAAGTCAGTTACACATGTTGCCTTTAAAACTAAAGAACCGATTTTGGTAATATCCACTCAATGAAAAAACATTTGGTGGAGAAATCGGTGGTCATAGATATGAGAATTTGTTTACAGATGAAAAAGTCACTGGATGAACAATCAATTAATGTCCATTTTTCACCCTTTTCCCTTAGGGACAAAATTATTAAAATAATTTAATTATAAGAGAACAAAATTTTACAGTTAAATAAGAAAAAAAATTTTCTGCATTAGCATAAAATTTTTGATTTTTAAATGCTTTTGAAGTGTAAAAGCTTTTCTACTTCTAATGTGGAAACTTTGTGTTTATTTTAATATAATTAATGCTTGTAATTAATAATACATCTAAAAACAAATAACATGTGCTTTCTATGATTGCAAGATTTGAAATTTTTATTTATTTTTTGGCCGTTTTAAATGTTGGTACTACAATATAACTATTGGTAGGTACTATAATGTTTTGCCTTCAAACAAAAAGAAATCTGATATATATTATAATCGTCCAAGTTTGGGTGGATAGATGGATCGATGGATGGATGTTTGTTACTCTTTCAAGCAAAAACTACTTACCGGATTTGGATGAAATTTGGCACAGAGATATATTATAGTTTGGAATAGCGCACTTTTTATCCCGATAAAATGTTTGGCTCTCGTGGGATATATTTGTTTTAATTTTCCATAGGCAGAGGATCGATATGATTTTTTGCATAGTTCTGGTTTCAAAAGTCAGGTTTCAGATTTGCATGGGTCAGAAAATGACATATGCTAATTTTTATCTCGGAAAAATGCACGATTTTTATGAGATACAGGAACCGTGTTTTTTATAGGGTTTTGTAAAAAGTTCGTGAAATAAACTTTAGAGCATTTTTCGCAAGAAGGCTTGATTAATTTACACAGTAACGACAAAAACTCACCAAATCTCTTTTTATAGCGGGAAACAACGCAAAGCGTAACTAGTAAATGCATATGTCAATATATTCTAATCATCAAATAAGTGTGCAAGAATTTTCCATGAACGAGTTTTTAAAGAGTCTTCAAAATATAACTTGAACTAAAAGTAATTTATATTTGAAATATTTTAATGACGTTGTCTGTATTCTGTAAGACTTTTCAATAGTAATTAGATATTCGAAGTATTATTTACATATTAGAATTAGACACACTTAAACTATGTAATTTGTTAATATTTGCAATTGCCAGTCATTCATATTTCATTCTATGTAATTACTTAAACTAACAAAAGAAAAAATTATTAATTGCAAAAATGTTTCTTTATATTAAATTTCCATTACCGATGAATAAATTGAATTTACATTAATTTATTTAAATCCGAAAAATGATTGAATTTTTATTGTGCAACACTTAAAAATCAAATGTGTTTAATGGATTTTGTTTCTAAGATAAAAGCTTTTAATAGAATATAGAAATATACAACGGGATTGTAGTAACAGTGTACGTATATGTCACAGTCAAAATTCTTAGCTGACCAAAAGTACTTTTAATTAAATAAGCAAAGTACTTTTTACTGCACAGGTTGGTTTGTAGTAGTTTTGCCTAAAAATAATTTTGGGTAGTGCTTTTGATTGTAAATTTGAATCAAGAAATCGAGGGGAACCGTCATGAATAACTCGGTATTTAACAACTCTGGTAAAAATAACGCGGCCATTACAACTCCGATAAAAACTACTAGGCACAACAACAACTCGGTGCCAAAATAACTCGGTACAAAAACAACTTACGTTAACTCTACGACTGCGTTCACTCACTGATCCACTAGTTGACCATGCCTTCAATGGGGTCTGCGGGTTTTTTGACTTTTTGGTTAACTCAGAGAATTTCTTCATTCACCATGGTTGGCCATGCTTTAAATGGGATAGACCTATCTCGGGCATATTTTGTTAAGAAATTCGAAAAATAAATTTCATGCAAATACCCAATTCTTATCTCACAGATAGAAAACTATTTGAAAAGGTCTTCTATCTATTGCTCTCTTACGAGCCAAAATTGATTTTCAAATAATTCCAGATATCAAAGTCAAATTTCAAACCTTTTTTAAACGTCCTCATTGGATCCTAAAAGCTTTTTTGTGAACTCTATGTTGTTCCTCCAAAAAATCTGTTATTTTGAATTATGTTAGAACTAACTAATCAGAATTTATCTTAACTAAAAATGATTGTTTAATAAAAAAAATTTGCAATGTTTTATATTTGAAAGAAAGTTGAAAGTAATGAGTAATTGTAAAAAAAGGAGATTACATAATTCAAAATAATTGTTCATTTATTAAACTAAGTACCTATCTAAACAAACTAAAGGCCAACAGGGTCACTCATACATATCAACTGTTACAATAATAAAATAAACTAGTACATACCTACTTTTTTTATAAATGGGAAATTAATAAATTATATTTATTTCCTATTTTGGACTATTATTTAATCTTATATATCGTGAGCTCATAAGAAAGAGAAATTTTTATGATTAATTTTGTACCATTTTTACCAGAAGGAGGCAAGTTTATTAACTAAGAAACCTGATATTATAACCATTGCTGCTGTGTCGAATTTATGGAAATTGTTTTTCTTAAATTTTCGTCTGTCGGTTATACATATATGTTAAAAGAAAGTTGATGATTACATATGGAGTGCAAACTATTTTTTGTCAAATTCGACAGTTTCAAATTTATCTTTTACTATTATATGCCAGACAAAGTAACAGTCGTAGAAAAACACAAAAATCGAAAACTTTGATTTACGTTAATTTGAGCCACGGATAAAAAAAACCTCAGTTATCTTTATAAGAAAATGTATCTGTATCAATCCTCCAGTAGACAGGCAAACATAATTATGTAAATTTTGCGTCATTATGAGTCCACGGACTATTATTTCATGTCACATGTAATCTAGCAATCTATTTAAGAAAAATATAAAATAGAAATGGTATATAGGTTATTATAATTAAATAATTTAATTTTTTTATTTATCATAAATATTTAATAATAATCACTTAAAATTTATGTAACTATTAATTAAATCGTGAAAAGAGAGAGGTGTAAAAGTTCCCATAAAAGACAAAATAATAAAACAGTCTAAAAATATATTTACATAAGCTTTTTATGAATATACAGAAAGTTATTAAAAAATTTAAGGTGGGATTGAAGTAAAATACATTCTGAAATGTCTCGAATGGTATTCAAAATGATGCACAAAAAATTTCATAAGAGTTCAAACTCAATGATACTTGATTTGCAAGAATGAAGTTGCTTTTTGTCTGCATTTTAAAGACTCAAAAATTGAAGCTTTGACTGTGACCATAATTTCACTTTAATGAAAATGAAATTCTTTGATTATTTTGATTTTAATGATTATTTTATTTGTTACAGGTGATTCAAAATGAGTTCAACTCCAGATATAATGTCCTATGCGTATATTGATACCAAAGAAGAATTAAAAGAGAGACAAAAATTAGATGATGAATTATGGGAACGAGCTAAGACAGTAGCTAAGAAAGAATTACGTGAAGATGAAGAAACTAAAGAACACGCTTTAAGACATTTACGTGAATGGATCAACAAAAATACTGACATCGAAAATTGTCGAACAGGTAATGTTGAAACTAGTGAGATTTGTAAAACATTAAATAGGAAATTTTTGTGTCAAATCATGGGTTTACCAAGGTTTTGACCTTAAGGTGGAGAGAAAAATGGGTTAAACTTATTTAATTGTATTGTAATGTTGTATTGTAACTCAAATTAGTTATAATTCTTCAAAGAGACGAAAACAGGTAAACATATGGACGTTTCAAATTTTTATGCTCCGATAGACGTTGTTTTCCATCATAGAAAGGTTTAAATATTAAGTTTAAAGTTTTTGTTATTCAAGTGCCACTTAGTAAAATAGCATATATTTTCGTTTTTTTTTTTTATGATTATTTTTAATTTTTTGTTTTGTGGTTTTCAGATGATGGATTCTTATTAAGATTTTTACGTACCAAAAAATTCAGTTTACCAATGGCCGAACAAATGATCTTAAAATATATAAATTTACGTCAAAAAATGTCAAATTATTGTTGCAACTTAGATTATTTATCACCTTCAATTAATGAACTTATCAACGATGGGTAAGTAATTTTAAGTTTTGGTCAAGTGTAGACTAAATCGTAAAAATGTTCTATGGTTTGAATGAAGTATACTTTTCTCGCTTCTATTGTGAGTTTTTTGAGCTTCCTTTCTATTTGTTGACGAAATAATTAATTCTTTTCGAAGTGGATAATCGAAAATCCCATCTTTGAGCCTTTTTCACTATTTTTTATGATTTCATCCAGATTAGTGCTATTTTAAAAATAAAGTCAAATTCTGAATATCATCGGTGCATAATGTTTAAAAAATATTATAGTTCCTTCGCTTCTGTTGTTTGTTTTTTGGGCTGCTTTTCCATTTATTGACACTTTATCGATATTTTTCGCAAGAGATCATATAATTTCTCTTGACACTATGGCACTCTCTATCAAATTTTGAATAAAATAACGTTTGAAGAATACGATATGGTCTACTCTTTTTAAAGTTAATTCATAAATAATTCGATAACAAAAATTTTCTAATATTTATTTATTTTTAGATTTGTTTTTGCATCACCGAATCGTGATGCTAAAGGGCGTCGCGTGGTTTTCACGATAATGAGTATGTTGTTAATTTAATATTCATGTAAATTTATCTTTTATTACTTACATTATAATTACAAGTTAATTATTAATTATAATGCAATTGTTTTCCAAATATTCGATTACGTTAATTTCCTTAAAAAAATGATTAATATAATAATTTAAAATTAAAATAAAAAAAAAAAATTAAAATTACCCTATAAAAATTAAAATTGCAGCGTTGTAATTAGAAAACTGAATTAAAAATTACACTGCATATGCATCAAATTAAAAACATTAATGATAATCGAAGAGATGATGATGTAAATAAATATCGTATGCATGATTAAAAAGTAAACAACAAAAACATAAAGTAATGAATTAAAAATACTTTTCTTTTCACTGAAGTTAGTTGGGCTGAGTAAAGGAATTCGAGTTAAAAAGTCGATTACTCAACGGGGAATTCAAGGTCCTCATAAAATTCTCCCTTTTGAATTTGTTTGAAACATTTTGACATTATTTATGTCTAATAGATTATTTATTTATAGATAAATTTTTGTCTTTTAGAAAATTTCAATCCGTACAAATATACAAGTGTTGACATGGCCAAAATCCATGCAATTACATATGAAACCTTATTGGATGATGAAAAAACACAAATCTTTGGATTTACTCATATTGGAGATGGTGATGGCGCAAGTGCAGCTCATGTAACATTATGGAATTTTACAGATTTTGCAACATTATTTAAATGGGGCGAGGTATGACAAAAATTTTGTTTCCCAAACTTTTAGCCCACAACAAAATTAAACATTTTTGCAAGAAATAAAATACTCTTTTTATTTCTTACTAAATTTCAAAGATGGAGTGGGTGGGGCGAAGGAATAAACCTAAAATTTTCTAGGTGTCAATTTTTAACTTCCCCGCCGACACCTTAATCAAGTGTTTGCACTCAAAACAATAATCACATCAAGTCAAGAGTTATTAAGGGTGGAACAGAAAGAAACAATGTGTAATTTAATGATCTCGAATTTAACTTCATTTTTGTCTCAAGAAAAATAAATATTTCAAAAAATTTCCTAATTTATTTTTAATTTTACAAAATTAAATTTGTTCCAGCAATCTTATCCAATGAGGCATAAAGAAGTTCATATTGTTCATTTATTGCCCGCTTTCAAATTCGTTGTGGATTTCGCTCGGACTCGCGTTAGTTCAAAAATGAAAGATCGTTTGAGTGTAAGTATTATAGAAGATAGCTCATTTTTATGGCACCAAAAAGGTGTTATGGCACCAGAAACATAAAAATTGTGTTCATTTTACAAATGAAAAACGGGTTTTGGGGACAAAAGAAAAAACCTTTTTCTTGCAAAAATATGAGTTGCATATAAAAAAGTTAATTATAATAAGTGAAAACAAACAATTGTTCAAATACCCTGTACAGAAAGTGTCAAATGCCAGGGCTTGCATTATGTTTTTATAAATTAGAAGAGTTTAAAAAACCGACACAATTATGGCAGCTTTTCGGCTGCCATTTATTTGGTTTTCGAAAATTTCATAAATTTTCGAAAGTATTTTCTAGAATCTGTTTTTGTTTTTTGAGGATGTATCACAAAGCTACTTGTTGAAGCTACCTGAAAATTTTCAACTCTCTATTTTTAATAGTTTTGGAGAAAATAGAAACCAAAGTTTTGCCCTAATTTGCGCCCTCTTGGGTAAACAGTGATATTTATGAAAAAAAGTTTCAAAAAAAAAATTGTTTATTTCTTTATAAGGAACATTTTTCTACCTTTAAACTTTTGTTCTATCTGTATCTCTATTTTGTTCTATCAGCTTTATATTTCTTTTCATTTTCGAGTTGTTGTGTTGACAGACGTTCAGACAGACAGGCGGACAACCGGAATTTGGCTCGTAGCATCAATATTTTTTTGCGAAGGGGCCAAACTTTACTTAATATATGTTTCATAAATAGAGGGTACAAGACAAATTTGGGACTAAACTTATTATACCTTGGTATATATTTAATTTATACGTGGTATAACGATTATCGTTTTATTTTCTGTTTTAGAAATAAATATCATGTTTTTTTTTCTTCTAGTTACATAACGATTGGGCATCATTAGCAAAAAAAGTGGATCCAAATGTATTACCAAAAGAATATGGTGGGAAAATACCAATGGCAACAATGATTGAAATGTTTAAAATGGAATTAGATTCAAAAAGAGAACGTTTATTAGCATTAGATAAAATGAAATTATTAAGTGATCGTGGTATTATTTGTAGAAGAAATAAAAGTTATCATAGTACACCTAATGCAGAGCAATTCGGTATATCAAGTTTACCTGGAAGTTTTCGTCGACTTCAAGTTGATTAGTGTCTAGCTTATAATTAAACAAATTTTTTTTATTTTAATTGTTTTTTAGTTTAATTTTTCTTTTTTGTTTACATTTTTACGTTGATAAATATGTACACTGATTGGCAAAGAATAAACAAATGAAGTCGCATTTAAGATGAAGACACTTTCGTATTTTCGTTATTTATGGGAATGTCAATTTGAATTTGATTAAGTATCTTTTAAAAAGTAACCCATCACCCTGTATGACTGCGCTAAATTCCAAATCGATATTCTTATAAATAACCAAATTATGAGGATGTCTTCATCTTAAATGCGGCACATTTTTTTTACATTAAGTACTATTGGAGAATCTAAATTGTTTTAATTATGATCGAATCTATAAAGTCGTTTTCAACTGTAACTAAGATCGTTACTTGAATCTCGCTCCAACAATGCTGTTAAATTTCCCAAAACTTACATAATCAGTCCACGACCATTTTTTGTAAACAATTTTTTTCTTAAAATTTTGCATAATTGGGAATCTTTAGAAATTAAAGAATTAAAAATGAAAGCAAACTAGCAGCTAATTTCCAAAACATATTATAATAATTTTGTTACTACTGAAATCTACTGGCGTGGAAGAAAATGGGATTATACAGGACGTGACTGTCTTTTTAATCAAAACAATATCCATTTTGTAAGGAAAGTTAGTTTTTCCTTAGTTTGATTTATTAATTTTGAAATTATAAAGAAAAATACTAGCGGAGAGACTACGATTCGACTAAAAACTTTCAATTAAGTTTAAAGCTGTAGAAATTATATTCCATTTTTTCTGCCTCTCAGTGTATATTGAAAATAGATCGAAATTATTATTGTTTGTTAAATTTTTTTCTTACCTTTTATAATTATTTTAATTAATTTTAAAATAAAGAAATTTTAGGTTTTAAAAATTCAGGGACAATTAAATATGTAAAATTATTTTTCTCTGAATCACTACAAAAAACACTTGGTATCTTTGAGTCACAACGGTTAGGTAGGTCAATTTTTCATCGCAAATGTACATAATATTACCCCTGCGCACTTATTTCTTTTATAGAAATGCGGGTTTCTTAAAAATAATCGAAACAGTTCCTAATTATGGGAAGTTATTTATAAGTCAAAATATGAGGTGTATCAAAAAAAAAGTATCTTGATTATTCATTTTTGGATTTCTCGTATCAAAATCAATTCGTGTCATAAATATTATTATTTATTACTGTTCGAATGTACAGAATATTCAGGAAACCTTTTTATACACCTGTTAAAAAAAATTTTAATTGTAAAATTGTGATCTTTTTTTATTTCATATTAAAATTGTTTTACAGTAAGGTTATTCGATTTTTGGTTTTATAAAATGATAATTTTAATAAAAGAAAACTTAAAAAAATATATAAAATAAAATTAAAAAAAAAAAAATAAATTTTCAATTTGTTATAAGAAGTTATTCATATTCAAAAAAAATTAATTTTTCATATATAAATAAAAATTCATTATAAATAACTAATTGTTTTTTTTCTTACCTTATTATTCTATCTAATCTATGCAATTTTTCCTTGAAATTTTGGGTTAAAGTTTCCATAAATTCAATAGAATTCAGCATTAACACATACTTAGGCAAATAAATCTATCATAAGTCTATGGCCAGGAGAGGGAAAGCTGCTCCCTCTCGGTATGCCCACGTGCCCAACGGATTACACATACTCAATTATTGTCTTGTAAACTTGAAGCACAAAACTGAAGCCGAAGTATAATCTTAAGTGAAACAATCTAAATGAAATTTGTATCAAAAAATTTGCCTAACATTTATAAAGGCATGTGTATTGTAATCAAAAGCATATCTATTCATTATTTTTTGTACACTCAATATATATTTTATTCACAAGCAATGAGACATTTTAAAATTAGCATATTACTACATTTCCTTATAAAAATAATCGAATTTCATAATGAGACCTTAGTTAGAAATTTATTATACAACAGTTCAATTTAATATTTAAGTCAACCACCGCCGTGGTCAATTTGATAAACAATACGTAGAGACTGCTTAATTATGTTAAAAAATACCTTTGTTTATGTGATCTATAGTGCAATCATTTTTGAGTTAGCAATTAGTGCAACTTTGAAGAATGGCATTTTTAGTGGTACTGCTGTTTTGGATACAAGTGAAAGTTTAACAGAATTAACAAATTTGGAATACAATGAAAAAGAAACAAGCACATTTGATTCAATAATCAAAAAAGAAATTCTTGCAAATTTAATGGGAATCAAAGGTGGAACGCATACCAAACCTAGAATTGATGACGGTTTAGGTATTAAGAAAATAATTCCAACCATTCATCACCATCCAAAACCAGATGACTCAGGAATTAAGAAAGTAACTCCTACTATTGAACATGATAACAAGCCTAGAGTTGATGACGATTTAGGAATTAAGACAAGAATTCCAACCATTCCACACGATCCAAAACCAGATGACTCAGGAATTAAGAGAGTAACTCCTACTGAGGAACATGATAGTGATCCAAGAATCGATGACGATTTAGGAATTAAGACAAGAATTCCAACCATTCCACATGATCCAAAACCAGAAGACTCAGGAGTTAAGAAAGTAACTCCTACTGACGAACATGATTGTGAGCCTAGCATTGATGATGATTTAGGAATTAAGAAAATAATTCCAAACATTCCACACGATCCAAAACCAGATGACTCAGGAATTAAGAGAGTAACTCCTACTGAGGAACATGATAGTGATCCAAGAATCGATGACGATTTAGGAATTAAGACAAGAATTCCAACCATTCCACATGATCCAAAACCAGAAGACTCAGGAGTTAAGAAAGTAACTCCTACTGACGAACATGATTGTGAGCCTAGCATTGATGATGATTTAGGAATTAAGAAAATAATTCCAACTATTCCACACGATACAAAACCAGATGACTCAGGAATTAAGAGAATAACTCCTACTACTGAACATGATAGTGATACTAGAATTGATGACGATTTAGGAATTAAGAAAATAATTCCAACCATTCCACACGATTCAAAACCAGATGACTCAGGAATTAAGAAAGTAACTCCTACTGTTGAACATGATAATGATCCAAGAATCGATGACGATTTAGGAATTAAAACAATAATTCCTACCATTCAACATGATCCAAAACCAGATGACTCAGGAATTAAGAAAGTAACTCCTACTAAGGAACATGATTGTGAGCCTAGTGTTGATGATGATTTAGGAATACAGAAAGTAATTCCAACCATTCAACACGATCCAAAACCAGATGACTCAGGAATTAAGAAAGTACCTCCTTCTATTGAACACGATAGCGAGCCTAGAATTGATGATGATTCAGGCAATAAGCACGTTACTCCCCCTTGTGAACAGGATAGCACTCCTAGAATGGATGATAATTCAGGAAATATGCACGTGCCACCTATTATTGAACATGATGATAAACCTAGAACTGATGATGAAGCAGGAATCAAGACAGTAACGCCTGCTATACATGAAACATTTTTTGGCCATGATCATAATATTTGGTTTGATCATTTAAAATTATTTTCAATTGTTTTTGCACGATCGCCATATAATAGAAATACCTTTTGTGGACAAGATTTAGAAAATTTTTTTAATGAATTGGCTGCATTTAAATTATGGGCTGTTCAAAGTAAAAGCTGCTTTACAATAGGTCATGATGGACTTTACAATATTCTTAAAAATAATTCAAACAGATCCTAATTATGGGAAGTTAATTATAAGTCAAAATATGAGGGAATTAAAAAAGGTATCTTGATTATTCATTTTGGAATTTTTCGTATCAAAATCAATTCGTGTCATAAATATATAACTATTTCTGTTATTTTCAAAATATTCCACAGATATTCGAATTTGATTTTGGATTAAATTTTTTGTGTTTACTACTTTACGACAAGGAAGTACAATTCGAGGTTTCATTATTAAATTATGTTCCAATGGTCAGAATTTCAACTTGAATATTCAGAAAGATTTTTGAAACACCTCTTAAGAAAGAGAGTTTTAATTGTAATGTATTGTCATCTTTTTTTTTATTTCATATTAAAATTGTTTCAAACCACAGGTTATTCGATTGGTTTTATAAAATGAAATTTTTAATCAATTCTTTAAAAAAATTATGTATTCATATCAAAAGAAATTAATTTTTCATAAATAAAAATTCATTATAAATTACTGTTTGTTTTTTCAATTTTTTTTTTACCTTTTTGGTCTTTTCGACGCAATATATTTTTCCTCGACCTGTTCTCAACTTTGAACAATTATCACCATTACTTTGAAAGTCATAGCTTGGGTAGATATATTTAATTAATTCTGTCAAGCGTTAATTTGTGAAATTCCATGGACTGTTTTTAACCCCGTAATCAAATAAAGGGATATTATAAGAGACCGCTATGTCTGTGTGTGTGTGTGTGTGTGTGTGTGTGTGTGTGTGTGTGTGTGTGTGTATGTGTGTGTGTGTGTGTGTCGCTGTGTGTCTGTCTGTCTGTGGCATTGTTGTGCCTGAACGGATGAACCGATTTTGATATTTTTTGTTTCGTTTGAAAGGTAATTTAATCGAGAGTGTTCTTAGCTTTGTTTCAAATGCCTGTGTGCTATACCCCGAACAACTAAAAATAGGTCATTATCCTCAAAATTGGTTTGGAAAAACCTCTAAGGAAAAAGGTTATTTAATGGAGACTATTCTTATATATAGAGTATATTTCAAGTGCGAATTTAGGGTCCCAATTTTTAACACCATAATTCACTTCAAGAAACTCTGTAATTTACTAAATACATTTGGAAACCAAATCCAAATTTTAACTCGTTGACCAAGATTTTACGGAAATTATCCTGTAAAATTTAAAAGTTAGTTTGGTTCAAACAGTTCAGAAAAAGTTTTCCAAAAGTTTTTTTTGGGGGGGGGGGGGGGGTAAAAGGTGAGCCAAATTGGATAAAAAATTTCGTTGATACAAAAATCGATCCGGTAAATGTGTCAGAAACAAATCGATGTATGCAGATTGTGATCCGAAAATAATCTTCAACTTAATGGGTCTGTACATTCGAGCGTTGAGTTTGTTTTGACGTGAGTCATGTTATATTAATCGCAGAGTTTTTTTACACAAAAAGCGACGAATATCGATGGTCTCAAGATAAAAAGTGAACAGTCTCAAGATAAAACTCAATAAAAGACAAATGTCAAAAGCGCTTGAACAGCTAACTATTCAGTGGACATGCTTTTCATAAATTGCTGCAATTATAAGAACTATACTTATATATATTTTGTTAGTATAAATTTATGTGGAGAGATTCTCAATAGGGGCATTGTATATTACCCATTCTTTAATAATCTGTTAACCCCCAGTAAGACAGTTCTTAAAAATTAGCAAATTTTGAACTTGTTACTCAGGCCTTCCCCCTTAAATACATTAAATACCTACAAAATTTACTTACACAATTGAAGACGTTAGAATTAAGAGTCATTTAGATCAATTTTATATCCTTGAGAAAGACGGAATGTATTTATTTATTGTTGATTAATTAATTATGAATAGATTTGTTTTATAATAACAATGTAATACATAAAATTAATACTGGGTGAGAAAAACTTTATTACCAACAAAGTAGTTTAATCGACGGAAATTGCCATAGTGGATGTTCAGTTCATTGGATATTTCTGTACTACTGAATAAAAAAAAAGCCATCAAATATATACTAGCATCTGTGCTTGGTGGTTTGTATTCGAGCCACTGCCGCGAGCGTTTCCGCTTTTGACCAAAAGCAGGAAAAAAGCAGTTTGGCCAGCCTTAGAGGGTCAAATCAGACAATTTTTGGATGAAAGTTTCATAAATTAAATAGTATGTGGCGTAAACACATTCTTAGCTAAGTAAATCTATCATAAGTCCAAGTCCAGGAGAGGAAAAACTGCTCTCCTTCGACCTGCCAATGGCCTTAGTCTAAACGCATTACACATAGTCAAATATTGTCTTGCACGGGACACATAATTTTTTCGCAAGACCGAAGTGTTCAAGAGAATGCTCGCTGCATCGCCTTCTTTTTTTAACCGCCTTCAAACAAAAAAGGAGGGCTCCCGTGTGGTCCCATTTCATTTTGGTCCAGTTCTGACAACATCATCCATGAGAAAACCATTAAAGTCTCGAATTTGCATTAAGTATGCACGACAAGAGGACAAATAACTCAATACCACGCCAACCGATTTCGATTATTCTTTTTTTAGTGACAAATTAGTTAGTATAATTTATATTCAATAGAAATCATAAAATAAAATAAACTTTTAACAAAAAGAAAACCGACTTCAGAAGAAAAACTTTTCCAAAATAAATGATTATGCACTCTCTAAAAAGTAAAAAAATAACGATAATATAATGTAGTTAAAATTATTGTAATTTTTTGAGTCGGTGTCAGCCAAGCTAATGTAGCAAACTGTTCTATCCGAGTTGTTTCCTTGGCTGACACCGACTCCAAAAATAACAATAATTTTAACTACATTATATTATCGTTATATTTTTGCTTTTTAGTGCATATTATAACTATACATTCTTTTTTATACACTCAATATATTTTTAATAAGAAACAATGAGACATTTTAAAATTAGCATTATTGCATTTCCTTATAAAAATCATAGAATTTCATAAGGAGACCTTAGTTAGAAATTTATTATACAACAGTTCAATTTAACATTTAAGTCAATCACCGCAGCGGTCAATGAGATAAACAATACGGAGAGACTGCTTAATTATGTTAAAAAATATCTTTGTTTATGTGATCTATAGTGCAATAATTTTTGAACTAGCAATTAGTGCAACTTTGAAAAATGACAATTTAAGCGGTGCTGCTGTTTTGGATACAATTGAAAATTTAACAGAAATAACAAATTTGGATTACAATGAAAACGAAACAAGCACATTTGAATCAATAATCAAAGAAGAAATTCTTTCAAATTTAAAGGATATAAAAGATGGGACGGGTGTCAAACAACCCAGTATCGATGAAATACAGAAAGTAACTCCAACTAATCAACACGATCCAAAACCAGATGATTCAGGAATTAAGAAAGTACCTCCTTCTATTGAACATGATAGTGATCCTAGAATTGATGATGATTCAGGAATTAAGAAAGTTACTCCTATTATTGAACATGAGAGCGATCCTAGAATTGATAATGATTCAGGGATTATGCACATACCACCGACTATTGAACATGATGAGAAACCTAGAATTGATGATGATCCAGGAATCAAGACAGTAACACCTTCTATCGATTACGATGTAACGCGTTCGTTGAATCGAACAACGGTTATGAATGTTGATGTTCCAGAAGTAATTGATAAACCAATACATGAAACATTTTCTGGCAAGGATCAAAATATTTGGTTTGATCATATAAAATTATTTTCAATTGTTTTTGCACGATCGCAATTACATAAAAATACATTTTGTGGTCAAGATTCAGAGAAATTTTTAAACGATTTGGCTGCATTTAAATTATGGGCTGTTCAAAGTAAGTGCTGCTTTTCAATATTTATTCTGAAATCCTGATAAAACATACTTTGATTACTCTCAGGACTTCATACATTATTACAAAGGAAACAAAAGTGTTCCTGTTCTTGACATTTCGCAAATCGAACTAGAACTTTTTCAATTAGCGATTAAAATAAAAAATCTGTCCATTACGATTTACGCCAGGTCACGATCATGAAGACGCGTGCTACCCTTGTATTGCTTTTAAAAATATGTTGTTATCTTTTGGGTTTCAAATTTTGCGATTAGTCAACCGCTGATAATTATTTGAACTTTTATTTCAGTGTATGACGCATCAACAAAAATTCCTGCTGGAGTATGGGATGGTGCAATATTTGATTTTGGAAATTTTCATAAATGTTTAAGAATTAATGCATACGAAAATGAAGAAGCTATCAATGGGAAATATTGTTTAATTGAGATGGAATCAAAATTAAAAAATTCATCATGGTTAAAACAGGATCCGTTCACAATTAATTATGATCCATTAGAATCAGCTTGGGAAAAAATTCATGTAAATAAGTTTATTTTAATTAACTTATTAATCAGTGATTGATTAGAATTGGAAAAATTTATTTAAAATTCTAATTTTGCGTAATATATGCAGAAAACAATAATTCATTCTTTGTAAAGAATGTTGCTTGATCAAGTTTTTTTTTTGCATTATTTTAAATAAATTTATTTTTAAGTTTCCAGAAAAATTATATTACACTAAGTAAAATTTGGGCGCATTAATTTTTTGGATAATCAAAATTTAAGTTGAAAAAACAAATTTTAATTTGTTTAATTTTCGGACTAAATCTATCTGATAGTTCGTTCATAGCTTTTAGTTTAACTAATTGGCAAAAATAATCATTAGATTGATATTATTCTCTTAAAAATATAACATAGGTGCCCAAAAAGAGTTAATAGTAAGTTTCGACATTCTTTTAATCTTTCTTTGCCCAGAAATTTTAGAAATTTGAATCTGTAGTAGAATCGAATTAAAAAAAAAAAATTCCAAGACACAGAACGCTTCTGGTTCGTTAAGAAATTTCTAAGAAATTAAGACTCGATGTCGAAAAGAAACTCAATATTTTTTGAAGTGAAAACTTCTTTAGCCGCGTTGAGCGGTTGTATTATAATAGTTTTTAGTAGGGGTAAAAACGTGATATACGTACATACCATGTTGAAACAATGGGCGCAGTCAATACCTGGATGGGAGGCCGCTTGAGCATACAGTGCTGTTGCCTTTTTATTTTTTATAATAGTTTTTTATATTCATTGTATATCGTATACATATAAATTTATTTTCCGTATGTTTACGGCTGCAAACCTCGAAAGGTAGGGATGGATTGATTTTAAATTCATCATCAAACTCGGCAACTTTTGTTGAAGTTATTTTCTGATTGGTTAACTACAAAACGAGATATTAGCGATAATAGAATAAAATGGTCCATACCCTGTTTATTTATCATCCTAAGTATAGAATTGTTTTTGAAAATATAAAAGATAATTTTTCGTATTCTTGTTTAAGTATCAAGGCGACAAACGAAAAGTTCGTAGAGACACGTTCACTTTGGCATTATGTTTGCCTTCATCCTGTACTGAGGAGGATATTGTAAATGGTATATCCACAGATACCTTACCGCAACCCGACCAGGATAACTTAGACATATCTGTGAGAATATCTCGATATGGTTGTACAGTCAAAGAAGAAAAATTACCGACTACCGGTGATTATATATTTTGGTAAGTTTTAGAAATCATAACATTGTTTGAAGATTCATCAAATTGAATTATTTTCAGGGCCATAACATTAGGTATGCTAATATTAATTATAATATCTACAATTTGGCTGCATAACGAAGAAAAAAAATTAGAATGTGAATTAAAAATTACAACATTTTGGCACAAAGTTGCAAAATCATTTTCAATTATTGAGAATTTTAATGCTTTAACAAAATACAAACATACCAAGCCATGTTTCAACATTTTACATGGTGTGAAATTTCTGTGTATGGGTTTGATAATTCATGGCCATCGTTTGTTGCACTATTTTGGAAAACCGTTACAGAACAATGAAGTTGTGGAAGATGTAAGTTTTATTGATGCCATATGGCGAATGCCAAGCTGGGTAGAAAATGAATTTATGTAAAGTGAGTTGCAGAATTTTTCCTGGTTTAAAAGAATGCACTTGGTCGAGAGTAGGAGAAGAATGTACCAAAATTTTTAGTTCCTAGACAAATTTCTGCTACTTCAAAAGAAATTTAAATTTTCTACCAGCTTATGATAATGACCAAAATATTACTTACCTTTTTTCTTTCAGACATATATTTATAAAGGCTACATGGTTATTCATAACGGCTTAATTGTGTTGGACGCCTTCTTTTTAATGACTGGATTCATAATGTCTTATAGTTATTTGGAATCGTTTGAAAAACGTAAAACAAAATTTTTACAGCTACCGTACTCGATCCTATTACGATTTTTGCGATTGATACCGGCTTATATGTATGTAGTATTTTTTATTGCCACAGTATGGGCAAGATTAGGTAGTGGACCACTTTGGAACACAGTGGCATTAATTGAAACTGAAAAATGCTCCCAAACTTGGTGGACAAGTTTATTATTGATAAATAATTATGTTGAACCAGAAAATATGGTAAGAATTTTGGATCGTTTGGGTACTTTGTAAATTGAATATGTAAGATATTATTTTAGCCTAAAGTTTGTTCATCTATTTTAGTGTATGATGACGACATGGTATTTGTCCTGTGACTTCCATATGTTTATTATTGGGACCGTAATTATGTTTATTATATCAAAAACTAGAAAAATTGGATATACAATTTTAGGGCTTTGTACGATTATATCGTTGGTGATACCATTTGTTATTGTTTACAAAGATGGAACTAATCCTTTACTAACTATCTTCCCTGGGTAAGTTATTGATTGCATTGGTTAAATTTGAGATTCTTGATATTAAATGTATAAACAAGAATTCGCCACATTAAAGATTTGGAAGTCAATTTGGTTTTCTTTAATTAACAAATTAAATTTTTTTCAGCTTAACCGATGTTAGAGAAAATGAAGTATTCATTAATTACTACATAAAAACACATATGCGAATGTTTCCATATTTATTTGGTTTAATAGCTGGTATAATTTATTACAAAATCCGTGATACCAAATTTCAAATGCCTGCGGTAAGTATTTCTTCGGATGAAATCTTTTTGGATAAAAAACCTATGAATAAAATTTATTGTTCCAGATATTGTCGGTGATTTTCTTTGCATTAATTGAGACTGTAATTACATATGTTTGTGAAATAAGTGGTCATGATTTTTTCCATCCCGGCATTCCGCTAGATCCATTGAAATCAGCAATCTATTATGTTGTTCAACATGCGGTGTTCTCAAGTTTTGTTGTTCTTCTGGTTTTTAATGTCAGCCACACTAAAGCTAGTAAGTATTTGTTTACGTGAATTTTACGATAAATGACGAGGCTGGTTTAAAGTAGCATTTTCAATCTTGTGTCAATCTTTATTTTGAAGTCTTTGTAGTAAGTACGTATGAGTACTTAATGCCGGAAGTGCGTTTGAATTTGATTATTAATTCAAGGTAAACAAGATTAGTGTCCCAAGGCTATATAGCAATACTGTTGGCCAATAAAACTTTTGTCGTTTGATCTTTGATGTCTTGATGGGAATAATTGAAATAATATCTACTATTCTTTTCAGGTTTTTTCCCAGCAGTTTTGGGGAATAAATTTTTTGCTATTTTAAGCAAACTTACATTTGGAGCATATTTATTACATTACTTAATACAAACATATGATAATGCTATAGAAATTACGCCAATTTCTTTTATTTTTACAAGTTGGGTAAGTTAATTTTTAATTGGTATATTTAATTTTTTTTAATTTGTAAATTATTAATTTTTTTTAATTTGTAAATTATTAATTTTTTAGTTTACAAACTTGATAACCGATTTGGTTTTATCATATGCTTTGGCGTTTGTATTGTTTTTGTTGGTGGAATCACCAATTAAACGCTTAACTAACTTGATTTTGTAAGGGAAGTATTCTTAATTTAAAAAAAGATGTAATATTATGTTGATATTGTGATAAGTAATTTAAGCTTTTTAAAAATATTTACTTTAAGTTTTATACCATTGCTTTTTGCTAGAACAAGTTTTCAAAGCTTTGGATTTTTTTTTCAAATTTTCAGAATACTGAAATGTTTTTTAAGTTTTTCAAGTACATTGCGATGTTTTTTATAATTAAGAAATTGTTGATGATTAACGCAGATTATTAAAGAAATTGTAAGGCTAAGATCCTAGAAATGCCGTTACCGAAATGAAAAATTAGGGATCTTTCAATTTTGGCCATAAAAAACTTTTTCATGGAGAAGAATCATTTAAAAAAAACCTTTTTGGCATTTTATCATTATATAATGATAAAAATGACTTTTTATCATTATATTTTCTTAATGAAAAAGTAGAATTACATCGAACTATTTTGGGTAAATCCTAAGATGCTATACGGATTATAAATCAGAAACGACTTTTTAAGTTTTTAGCGCAATTTCTACATTGAGTAAATATTCCGATTTAATTTCCGTTCAAAAATATAGACCCACAAAAAGATGTAACGATGACGATTGACATATCGATCGTCGAGTATGGGAGATGCCTGGATTAAATTATAGAAATAAGTTTATTTTGGTTACTGTCAATCATTTTCAGAACATGGCAGAGCACTTTCAGAGAATTCTATTTCTTAAAAAAATAGGTTCGAATAGTTTTGAAATAACTTTTATTGTTAACATAACTTCACATTTTATTATTGTTATCAGTGAATAATTGAACTTCCTAAATATTTTAATTTCAAATTAACTTTGTTAATAATTTTTAATTAATGTAAAGACTGTGGTTTTTCTTTTATATTATTTGAAAGATAGAAAGACGTCAACAAAAGATTCATATAAGGAATTTTTTGTGGGTAAAAACATTTTTAGTCATTCCAAAAATATTTTTATTGTTTTGATATAAATAAAAAATGCCAATGTCCCCAGACATCAAACCTTGTCTAAAACCAGTTTCATTTCTTACCTTAATGAACTGGTAGTATTTTAATTTGTAAAAATAATAGAAAAATAAGAGATAATTGTACTGAGTACCTTGAAGTAATTGTAATATTGTAATAAGTATGTATGTATACATTTTTGTACCTAACTGGACATTTTATTACAGGTTTATTTACATTTTATGACATAATACATTGATTCATTTTGATCCACGTCAAATTAAATTCTTTATTTGTTTCTTTATATGGTCTAAGAGACCGTATTAGGTCGATTTTCACCCATCTGATAATCAGATGAGACATATTTTTTATGCAATCATTTTAACCATGCCTATCATAGTTTTAATGCAAACCTATATCATTATTTTCGTAATTAAATTAGCTTTCTTCTGATACCAATTTCGATCAGGTGTAATTGACTTACGCGTTCATATGATATGAACAATCTACAACGATCTATTAACCAATCGAAATTGTTATCAAAAGAATGATATATACTTATATAAAAAAGGGCAATCATGGAAAAAAATTCATTAAAATTAATTTAATTCAAAATAGTCATAAACATTTTTTGATAGAAAAACTATGATAGGAGTGTTTAAATAAAAATCAATAAAATTTAATAAAAAAGATGTCTCATCTGGTTATCAGATGGGTGAAGATCGACCTTCAACCGTCTTTTTTACTTTTAATAGAAAATTTTTGAAGGGGAAATTCGAAAAATGGTATACTTATTTCTTAATTGTAAACGTTCTGCAGAAATTTTATTTGTAAACATTATCACTTGATGTTCTATAAGTTTTGAAAATTTTTTTTTTAGTGTAGTAAAATAAGGAAATAATTTTGTAAGATTCCTAAAACATTTCAACAAATTATTGGATAAATCAACTCCAGTTGGATACTACAATTTTGCTCTAGTTTCTTGGAGTTTTTAATCTAAGTTCTTTGAGTTACCGCTTAAAAAATACTGATCGAAAAGATTGTTACATGTTTTCAATTTGGGTTTAAAAAAGCCGCGTTTAAGTAAAGCTAAGGAAGCTTTAGTAGAAGCTTAGAAAGCTTAAGTAGAAGCTTAGATTGAAGCATTCATACAATTTTAGGCGCTACTTTTTTTAGAAAAATCAGGAATTGTCATCGAATATGATTGACAGTAAATTAATATCAGGAGAAATATCTTGAAGCTTACTCAACAATAAAATCGATTTTTATGGTTTTTAATACTCTAATTTTTTATTTTTAATATTTAGACAATGACTAATTTAAATCACAATCAAACTTTGTATTAAATTTTTCGATTTTATCAACAAATAATTTTTGGAATTTTATGAGAACTGCAGGCTATATTTTAAAAATTTTTGTTGTGTCTTTTGCTGGAATATTGAGCGTAAAAAGAACAAAACAAAGATATACTCCTGTTCATTTGACGGCTAGATGCATACACAAAACACTCGATTAACGGTCACTAAACCGATCTTTACATTTTTTGAAAAAAAAAACCATAATTGAGTTTATTTGACAATCAGATGAATAGCTTTATTTGCCTGGGATCTATCTGCCTTGACTAGAATAGGTTCTTCGTAGGTCTAGAATCGTATGGACCAAAGTTTTTTTGTTTGTTTGTTTTGATTTAATGATCAATGTAATGTCTGTCTGTAATTAATTATAACAATTTCAATTACCTAACTCCACGCTATTATTTCATAAGCGCGTTTGACTTTCAACTCATGTAATATAAATATAATCATTATCTCATATCTATTATAAATAGCGTAAACACCACTTAAAAAAAGATTAGAATTCTTAGAAAACTAGCCAATTAGAAATTAAGAAAAATTAATAAAACAATTGTTTTCTGTAATAAAAAAGAACATTTAATCTCATTTCTATTACGTACAATATTTTGATTGCATAAACAATTTTTTTAATTTTTCATCAATCATTAATTTTGGATCGAAAATTACTTTATAACAACGGGCAACTTGTTTCCATTGTACACATTCGTCAATTAATAGCTTTGTTTCTTGAAGTTGTTTTTTTGGTGGTGATGTCTTTTCATAGCTCCCTAAGAAGAAGAAACATTTAAAATAGATTTTTTGCTGTTATACTCCCAAAGATTTTTTTTCCCTAGCAGTTATTCTACCATTAGAAAAATTAATACAGTGAATAAGCCTGAAAAGAGTGCTGATAGTAGAAAAGGTGAGAAACAGTACCGATTTTAATGAAACTTTTTATAGTGTGTTTATAGGATCCCAAGGAACATTCACCCAACTTAACCTAGGCATAGCAGGCAAAGGGCTTCCCTTTGACTAGATTTGGTAAATTTACACAATTGTATAAAGGTATTGTAGTTTTTAGTGACTACGAACAGAAAAAAAAAATTTAATTTTTAGTTACTGAAAAATGGCACGATGTGACAAAATTTGTGTTATCTGACATAGAATTCGAATTCAGCGACCAAAAATACCTCCTAGATGACAAGTTTAAGCCGAAATATGCATTTCAAAAAATTTTTAGGATAATTTTGGTCTTTGCTTGGCCCTTATGCCCCCCTATGACTCCGTGACGTTGACCTCCCTTGGTGGGTCTAAACAGCAGCAGTAGCAGGCACAAAATACTAAAAAAATATTACGTACCAATCAAGGCGATGCTAAGTGTATGATTACGATTTACCCAAACTTCACTTTGGGTTTCCCAACCTCGACCTTCATAAACAACGCCACCTTCAGATACCAAGAAATTGTATGCGATATCAGTCATATTGTCTTCTAAAATTAGAAAAAAAAAATTCTAGTAAGTGTAGGTGCTCAAGATAAGATCATGAGAGGCGCGCCTAGCTAATTATATTCTGTAGTTATTATGTAAGCTTTAAACAATTTCAATATGAGCACCTGAAAGATAACTTTAATTTATTCAGAGTCAAAGCTTTCATCAAACGTATGTCGCAAAAAGATAATCAGTGATGTGACTTCCAGAGTCTCGCACACTTCTCATATTTCTAATGGCCAATAACTGTTCGATTAAATATCATGAAATTTCTCGATGACTTAGTTTTGAATTAAAATACCTGGCTTTCTATGATATTTTGATCTGATTTTTACTTGTTAATTGCTGCAAAAATTAACTTCCTTATGGTTGAAGGGCGCCATTGTCCTGGGGCGACTCTGAATGTATGCATACACGTTAAGAAATTTTTTTGGATATCACTATGTCAGTATTAGTGGGAACGTCATACTGTGAACTATATTGAAGGAATAGTAATATTACCAATAGTTATGGCGGATGAGTCAAAGCAGTATGGGCATCAGATCCATACTGGTGGGCGATGCGCACAATACGTCTTGTAGATGGCCCTATTCAATACTGTAATATTACTTATGCTAACAGAGATGCTATAGTATCTGTCTCTATACCATACCAGCATTGTAGTAAACATTTCATACCGTGATACTCTAGAAGAAGTAAAAGAGAGAATTTTTTCTTATTATGTTTTTTTTGACTTACGAAACATGTGCAAAATTTGTTGATGCCGTACCAATCGCATACAATCATAATCCAGACATGTTGAAGTGTTTGTGTGTGTTATAAAAATATCCATAATTGGTGGTCTTAATGGATATACAACTCGTGGTGGCTGAGCTCTCCATGCTGCTCGACTAATATAAATATACGGTATAGTGCGCACTTCCCAATTTTGTCCTAAAACAGGGAAACAAACATGTACATTGTATATTTTAGATAAAATAATGATTAGAATATTTGAAATGGACTTCGTTGTAAATAATGAAGAAGATAATTTTGTTAAATTGTGGAATTTTTATATTCCTGATATAAAGAGAAGAATTCTGATAATTTTAATCAATTTTTTTTGCTACATTAAATAATTAATTGAAGTGATATTAAGTTCAAATTATTTTAATAATGAATTAAGATAAATGTGTCTGACTTAAAATAATGGTTGTAGACATTTATGGGTTCGATTAAGTATGAAACAAACTCGTCTCATAACAGTTCTATAGGCTTTTGGTCTAACGAAGAATTATTGGTCTAGAGGGGACAAAACGAGTAAATTTTTTTGCTTAAAAATTCGATGCATTCAACAGTATTTGGCATAAACATATACTTAGGCAATACTTATTTCTGGAGCCCTTACATATTTCCCAGCTTATTCTCAGAATAATTTTCCTGAGAAATTTAGTTTATTTATAAGGCCCATCGGCTGAGAATTAACAACTCGCAGCTTCAAATCATTACAAAAATCACAACCTCCAATATACCAAATTTCTTAATCCTGTAGATTTAGTGTATAAGCATTTAACTTCAACAAAGCTTGCTTTTTTGAAAAAAGCTGGTTGTAAATAATCTTGTATTTCAAACAATTGTGTTTTACTACTTAAAATGGGTGAGAATTATGGCCAACCCTAGTAGCTCAGTTGGTTAAAGCGTAACAAATTTCGTTCTGGGTTGGTGTAGTTTATGGTATATGCATGAAGAGCTCATTATAAGCGGGCAAGGTGGTAAAATACATATACGGTATCACAATGGGCTCTATAGCCTAAGTGTGTCCTTCGTGGACGGCCAATATCAACTACGCCCTGACATCCTGACATTATATTTAAATTCAGCTTTTAATTTTGTTTCGTAAATTTGATGTTTTATAATTTTATCGCTTAAATTTTATGTTATCCACTTCCGTTTTTGTGTGTAAGCAAAAAGGAAATTGGTAACATAAAACAAACTTAATAAAAAAAGTCAAAGTCTATTTCATTTTCTATCAATGATTCATAAAATTATTCAATGCTTTATCTATAAATCAGAATGATATGATAACTATGGATAAAAAATATTATTCAAAAATCTATTGCTTAAATAAATTCCACTTACCATCAACAATTAACAGATATATTCCAATAAAGGATCCAATAAACAAACATGCCGCCAAAAATGCGATGCCAAGGTACGATGTTCTTTCTATTGGATACTGACCAATTAACGGTGTACGTTCATTATATCGTTCATCTTCACCTGGATTCGTTGAACCATTAACAAAAAAACTCGCCATCATTTATCAATGATCAAAATGCACTTTTTTGACTAGAAAATTTTACAAAAAAGGAAGAAAAAACACTTCGACTAAATTCGTTATTTTCATTCAAAAAAAGAATTGACAAATTTTTTAATAAAAATATTTTTGATTTAACATTTGAAGTACATTTAAAGTACTATCCGTAGTCCATTGTTACATTTTTGGTTGATATAAGGTTTGAAAAAAAATTTCTCTTAAATTTTTACACTAGGCGCAGTTTGGATGTATTGTAAGAGACTATTGAAATATTTTTTTTTTGTTAGAGTAGCCGGGAAACACATTACTATATGTCGTTATCTTATCGGTTTCTCTTTGTTGATAACACGAACTTATTAGTAATGTAGTTTTTAAAATTATTAAAATCAATTATTTTATGTTATTTATTTTATACCTTCCATAAAATTAACTTTAAAAATTCAATTTGCCTAAAAAAAATTATTGTACAAAAAATAAAAACAAAAATTCAAAATCCGGTCTTAAAATAAAAATTTTAAAACCGGATTTTTGCATTTCTTGTAGATTGGTACTTGGACTGAAAAATTTGCTCGAGAATTTTATTTGGTATGATGTAACCTGATATCACTTCGGTTTTGTATTTTTTATTGATAGTGTAAAAGGCGTTTAGATTCAATTTACGTAAAAAAAAGCAATCGTTACATTTCGGAGTAAACGCCAATCAAAATTATCGGAGTAGTCTAAGAAGGGATTACCAGTCAATTGTTTTGGATTCAATTTTTGTTGAATTTATTCAGTTTTCAAAAAAAAAAAATATCTTACAAAATTTTTGAGTTAGGTACAGTTATCAAGATGTTGACTTTTAAATGATCTTGATGATCATGGTCAAACTTAAGTTCAAACAGTTCATATATTGAATAAAACTTTTGTTTAAGTTTTTTAATTTCCCGAAAACTATTACCTGAATCGATTAAAACGTTCCACTTCGTATATTTAATATGTATTGGTTTATTACAAAGTAAAATTTATTAACGTTCACTTGTAAAGAACCCCGCAAATTTCTTATTGAATTCTTTTGATTTTTTTTTTTTTAAATCAACAGTAATGGAAAAAATTTTATCAACTCTCAAATTACTTTCCGTTCAAGATAAAAGCTTCATTGAAAAGATAGAAGCTTATTAATTATAATTACTGGGCAAGCTTATAAAAGGAAGGTAATTTGTTTTTTTTTTTTTTTATATGGATTAGGTTTTTCATTAGGAATTTGAAGAAAAACGCGATGAAAAAAACTAAACCCTAAAAATCAAGTTTTTAAGTAGGTACTCCCTTTCTTTTAAAAATTAATAAATTTTTGAAGGTAGGTATATTCACTTTAAGAAGAATTTGAATAAATATTTTTATTAGTAAAACAATAAACTTCTTATACAATCAATAATTGTTTAGACAATTTTTTTTTATTTAAAATACATTAAATAGATTTAAATATAATTACACGCAGGTACATCTTGTAGACATATTGAAAAGTAGACAAAATATTTTCATATTATACAAAAAATTAATGACATATATTTACAAAAAATTATATATATTTTCTTTTTTTTTTTTTTTTTTTATAAAAAATAATTATTATACTCTCAGATATTCTATACAGGGAGTTCAGATATTTTTATAAGGTTAGAGTAGAGCTAGATTTTAAAACATCTATTTGTTAATTTGTGCAATTAGTGAAAAACATACATATATTTACATAATAGAGTTATGGAGTATATTGAAATTTTATTCCGAAATTTCGCAAAGGCTTGATGAAACGTTTAAACATCCTGCTTTAAGTTAAAATACAAAAGCCCTATTTGGTTTTCATCAAGGCGGATAAATTCAAACCAAATACGAAAATGTTATTGAGAACTGACTTGACTTAAAACATGGATTAATTTAAAAGGCATATTGAAAAGTACCGGAATAAGCTCAGGACTAAACTGCGAGGTATTAATAAAAAAAAAATAGTAGTATCTAATAAAAATGATTAAATTAATTAAAATGATATAGAAACGCTCATAAATGGCATTAATTTGTAGTTTTCTGTCACCAGATGTCATGTTAAAGCAAGTAGGGCAGCTCCCGAGACAGTAGTAAAGAAACAAATAACATTTATAGAGTTTGTTGTGAAATCAATCCAGCTTGCTAAAGAATCAGAAGCTGCTTGCTGGAAGATTAATAAGGCGCGTTTCCATAGTCACCGAAGATAGTCCGCGTCAATTCCGGAATTTTAGACCATTTGCCTAATGAATGATGCACTAAACATTTGTTTCACATATACGTAAGTAAGTACAATTATAAAAAATTACGGGTAAACATGACTGAACTTTTTACGAAAGTTAGATGGCAATACTGGAAGAAATTTTAAAATATAATATATTCTTTTAGTCTTTTCATACTTTTAGTTTTTTCACAGAAACTAATGTAAAATATTTACTTAAAAAAGCTAAGAATATTTTTACTACTTTTACCAGTTTTAAGGTGTTTTTGTAAGATATAAATAAATAAATGACATTTTATTAGAAAGTCTGTTAAACCATAATGTGGAAAACATTTCCTTTGATACAAAAATTAAATAAAATAATGATTCAGATGAAATTCTGAAAAAAATAACACATGGGCGTCGACTGTATGATTTTTGTAAAATTCGAATTTAGAGAGTGCGATGTTAAAAACGCTGTAACTAAAAACCCATCAATTTTTTCAAATAAGTTGTTTATCATAATAAAATGCATACAATAAAATTTCAGAAAAATATATAAATTGAGTTTTCAAGTTTTTTTTGTTTGAGTTTAACAAAAAAGAATAGTATCAGAAGTGAGAGAAACTGAATTGATAATAGGTGCTTCAAATTCTGCGGTATATGTGATGAATAACCTGATATTTTAGACGAATGGACGTCATATTACCGGACCCATGAATTGAACTCATTTACATTTAGTTAATGTTTATGAATGTTTAGAAAAAAAGTGTATTTTTACATTGTTAGTTGTTAAAAATACAATTTACTTAATTTGGTTAAAAATACTATTTATAATTGACTTAAAATACAATTTTTGTAATTTGCTTAAATGCTTTTTGAAGATTGTAAAAAAATGATTTGGAAAAATTGATTTTTGTTTTACGACTATTTTAAAATCGCACACTTTTCTAACAAACTTAGTATATTATCCTTCATTAACCTTCATATTAAAGCCCATTAGCAGTTATCCTGCGGGTAAGTTATAGTAAATATTGGTTTCAGATCTCTGAAATTCATATAAAAACATTAATTCACGCTCATGATATAGAAAATTATAAGGCAAAGTTATAAGCAAATATGTAAATTATTTATTTAAATAAAAAGGATCTGTTGAGTATATATCCTTCCTATACTTCCTATAGTTTAGAAAAAATATACTCGTTTATAAATTTAAAGTCATTTACATATTAATTACCTTTTTTGTAAGTGGAAAATTAATCGAGGAAATAAAACGGAAAAAACATTCTGACCCAGGAATCGACTCATGCGAACTTGTGCTTTATCTATTTACGTCCATAAAGTGTTATTGAAATACCCTACTTCCGAACACCATATACTCATTATTGAACATTAAAAAATTTTATTTTATATTTTGGACAATTCTATGCATTTTTTGATCTTTGACATTTTTTACCTAATTTCGCCGTGTTCGAGATACAAGCATTTAAAAAAAATGCGATTTTAGCCAAAAACTCATTATTGACAAAAAGAGAATGTTAATTTTTTTAAAAGAGAATGCGATGTCCGAGGGAAGGGTACTTCTGTCGTACTTTATAAGCGTTAATAACTCCTGGGCAAATCACTTATTTCCTCAAACAATTACACCTCCTTCATTTTCAAAGAAAATTAATTACAAATAAAAAGTTTATTCACAGCGAGTGTATTGAAAATGAATTGATAAATTTTTCTTTTTCTTTATAATATTTCTTCAATTTTCTTTTGTATTTCTTTTTTTTTTTTTCCTTTGTTTTTTATTATTAATTATTTTTTTCTCAATATTTTACAAAATTTTTTTTACAATTTTAAAACATTTAAACATTCATTATTTTTCTTTTTAACATTAATTACACAAATTTTTTTTTATTAGAAAAGTTTTTTTATAAAATTTTATACAGAGGATATAGTTTGGAAATTAAGACAACTTAAGGAACACTTAACAACATGTTATAAAACATTTTTTATTTTACTTGATCCAAAGTATTTTTGAATTGACATAGGTATTATTTACAAAGTTTTTAATTTTGCGGTAAATTTGGGAGCACGCATTTTCAAATTTCTTGGAAACAAAAAGAGATTGACCTATAATAACTGATAAAGAATATTAACAAAGTTGGGAGGACTCGGCTCTAGGAAACCAAGCAGATTACACGCGTTTTTGAGTTATGTTTTGTTGCTGGAAATTGACTAGAGCTAGGGACACAAATCATTAATTTTTGTTTAGTTTTTTCTTAAAATACTTTATAATCCAGTTAGAATTTTCAAAGACACGATTTAATTTTTTTCCGGAATTTCTGGAATGTACAATGTACATATATTTAAGTATATTCTCTGAAAATTTCAAGTTGATCCGAAAAATATTCACGATGATAAACGCAAATATGTAAGGACGTCTGTATACGTTCAAAAGTCTTTTAAACTTTAAACGCCTTTTTCTCGAAACATCGTTTTCAAAATCAAGTTTCGACTAAATAAATTTTTTGGATTTTTTCATTTTAAATAATCCAAACCAGAGATATGGTGCTCACTGCCGGAGACTTTTTTTGGAAGGCCTCCAGGAGATTACCCACAGGAGGAGTATCATATCAAATTTTTGAAGTCGGACAACGGGATCTTAAAGTTAAAGAAATGTCCTATATAATATATTTATGTAAAATAATGGTCTGTCCAAAAAAATTAATAAAAAAACGCTTCCTTTTTTGCGCCCCCAGCTGGATATAACGTTATTATATTTTGGACATTAGGTACTTAAATTAAAACGTCCGTTGAAACTAATTCGTGCTGAGAACGCTTGAATCAATTAAACTCCTTCTGCTAAACGTCCGACATTGTATTTTTTGCACGTAAGCTGCAATGGATGTTGAGTTCATTGATCGTGTGTCGCTGGATTGAGGAATCAAAACGCAAGCAATGGACCATACAATTTTTTTCGTTAAAACTGAAAAAACAGGTATGTAGCTACCCAATTGTTTAAGGTATATCTTTAAGTTCTACCTAAATGAGTATCCAAATTTGTAGCTAAATGTTTTTTATATTTTGATAAAACGGCAGTGATACTTGTTTTGGTAAAACAGATTGATTGAAATTTGTAGTTATTTAAGTTGCAATTTGTGGTTATACATATTTGGGTTATGTACTCTTAAGAATTCGAATTGTCTAAGACATTTATTTGTTAATTAGTTTTAAGCCGGACTGTATTTCTAGGAACAAAACTGTTTCCATTCTATTTCCAAGTTTCTTTAAATTAGTGTCAATAAATTTCTTCTTTAGGCCATAATGAAGTCTTAAACGTTTTTCCATAAACAGGTAATAAAATCTTTAAAAAAGTTAACTAAATCGCATTCCTCAGTAAGTCTAATGAGCCTTCTTTCAAAAAACAATTCTAAATAATTCTGGTCCCATAAAACCAAAATTTTGCGCTTAATTTTATTATTTTATTTGACATTTTCAGTAACACAATTTTGATTTTATTCAATTTGGGGATATTTTTGTTGTTGTTCACGAACTTGTTTATCAATTTGTTGCCATCGTCGCAAATTTTCTTGACACATTTCTAATAACGGCTTAGTTTCTGGTATTAATTGATACATTAACGTATAACATGGTATGCAGATACCGTTAAGAAATCCCACTTGAGAACTCGCCTGTTGATGTGGTTGTTGACGATCCATCATAGAAATAGGTTGGCGACCAGCAGCTCGTTCTGCATCACCTTGAATAAAATTGAAAAAATTAACAAAAATTGGTTTCCAAATTAACATTTGATAATTACCTTGTTGATAAAATTCCTCAAAAATAACTTTGACAGTCTGTACTTGGATGTCCCATGGTTTTGCACTTGCTGATAAATCACTGCTTGTCATTGAAATGGCCAATAATAGTGTACGATGTTCAATATTAGACCATGAAAATTTGCGTTCTGATACTAATTGTAATAATTTTGCACGATTAGGAAAAAATAATGCAAGATCTGTGGCTAATATACAATGTTTGACAAGACCTAATACTTGTTTGTATTCAACACTGGAAAGTTTACTGAAAATATTGTGCCCTTCCTGAAAAGAAACAAAAAAGTGGAATTTACAAAATTTAAAAAAACATCATTCAACAATCACGTAATCAAATCATTTTTAATAACTTAGTGCATTAAACAATAATTTTATATAAAATTATGTAGAGGATGTGATTTACACCGTTAAAGAATATTTAACGCGTGAAATATTTTTTGCCTGTGGAGAACACGTGAACAAATCTCTCAAAACGCGACTTAATATTACTAAATGGATGACGTGAGTGCTAACGGATAATAATTCAAAAATTTACATCTAAACACCGCCTTGCAAGCATACCGTGCGACAATTGTTAATCTATTGGTTGTGGCTAAGTGATTTCAAATATTGAAAGCAAAAATTTAATACAATTCAATTATTATCCGAATTTAATTGGATTTTTATTGAAAAAAAAAAAAAAAACTAATAAAATCCATTTTTATGTAACTTATTTATTTTTATTATTTAAAAAAAATAGAAATATCAGCATATTTTTATATTCGTTGGATGCAGAGTAGAGCTGCCGCCAGAGATAACAAACAAAAAACTTAACATAATTTCCATTTCTTGAAAAATAAAAGCATTAAAATAAACTAATTATATTTAGAATAAATTATTATTGATTTTTTATTCAGTTTTCATAATAACTGAGTGGCTTTTTTAAGTACATATTTGAGGCACATTGAAAATATTAAAGTTTATAACTTGCGTATATGTGGATGCGGTGAAATCGACAACTTGGCTGGGACAATGGGGGACGTTAGTGACCTTTGAAATTTTTAATTTGTAATTTTTCCTATGCAAAACATGTTTTTGAGGCACCTTGAAACCTACAGCATTTTAAAGTCGAATATTCAATCATACGAAATATCATCGCCTGGCATGATTTGGTGGGGGCTAAAACAGCCTGGCAGGTGATTTTAGTTAGAAATTTTTCGTATGCAAAAAATGTTCTTGAGGCACTTTGAAATTTACACCATTTTAAAGTCTAATGGTCAGTCATACGAATTATCATCGCCTGGCATAATTTTGTGGGGGTTAAAATAGCCTGGCAGGTGATTTTAATTTGTAATTTTTTCCTATGTAAAAAATGTTCTTGAGGCACTTTGAAACATCATTTTAAAGTCTTATATTCAATTAGACGAGTTATCATTGCCTGACATGATTTGGTGGGGGCTAAAATGGCCCCCATGGATGTATGTCTGGTTTTAAATATTTCCACGATTAGTTGCTAAATTCGGTTCTGCACGCAACGAATTCATCAAAATTTATTTATTATATTATTTATGATGTTAAAATGAAATAATAAATAATTCAATTTTGTCATTGATATGAATATCTGTTATTCTGAGCGAACGTAAAAAAATGAAGAATAAATAAATAATTTTCAATCAATCAAAAAATTTTTATTTTTATTAATAAAATATTGGTTTTTTCATATTTATACGCTCGTTTTTTTTTTGTTTGTTTTTTTTTTTTTCATAAATTTGTAATAACTTGATAATAGAATTTTTTTTATTTTTTATATATTTTGTAGTTTTAGAAACAATAGATCCTTTTTTTTATAGTTTATACATATATGAGATTTTATTCCTGGATTAGTTTATAATGGATATTTTTAAAACGTATTATTTTAAATTTTATAGCTGATATTTTTAAATAATTAATCTTCATTCCTAATCTCCATAAAATAAAAATATCGGCGCTGAAAGGCATTAAAAATATGTTTGACCTGTTTATAAAATACAAGTATTCGTTGTACGCAAACGATGAAGTTGGCGTAATAACGTATGTTTTTTCAATATTTTGATTGAAAATATTTTGAAAAAGTATTATTTTTTTTCGTTTAAGATTTACGTTGAAATTACCTAGAAGGAATTTTATTAAAATTTAATAAAAAAAACCGGCAAATTTATTAATTTTTTTGCTTCAAATAAATATTTTATAGTTTATAGAGGAAAAATCTGTTCGACAAATTAAATTTCTGTTTCTGATCGTTATTCACTACAATATTTATACTGTCTACATAAATAAGTAATACAAGTTGCCAAATTGTTGCTATTAGGTATATATATCATCCGCTTTTCCGCGACGGTTTTATAAAAATTTTAGGATGAGATGGTTAATTACAATCTTAGAGAACCATTTTACCTGTTGTAGAATTGTCACAGTTTGATTGAAATGATGATGTTCCATAGTACTGGTGCTATAAATGGCTGCTAACGGTGACTCCGTATCCAACATAAATTTATTGTTTTTTCCACGATGGTCCAAATCATGACATAATCCTCCAATAAACAATGCTAATGCCTTTGAAAAAAAAAAATAAATAAAAGAAATTAAAAAGATAAAAGTCAAATCCGACAAAATAAAGGAAAATATTGAAAAATCACATAATCAAAGTCTTCACTATATGATTGGCGAGGTAGTGAAACTTCTCTAAAATTATGAAATATTTTGAGAATAAAATTGGCTGAAGATAAAAATTTGCACATTTTTAAACTCGTGATGCAATTAAACTGAATTTGAATGTTTCAAGGACATCTCCTTTTACTTTTCGTACCGGGTTATTGATCATTTGTGCAAAATAAGCTTTAATATTATCTAACGAAAGATTAAAAATTTTTGAATACCTAATTATTGATTTCAAATGGCCTCTTAGCCTTAAGTTTTTTTGACAGAATGTGATATTTTGAAACACTTAGAACATTTAACATTACATTTGTATGTCATATAAAATTGACTAGCTTGATACCCGCCCTCTTCATTGGGCTTATAAGTAAAAACCATCGCTTTATTGCCTCCACCTCTTTTGATCTCACTTATTAACGTTCCATAACGCTTGAAGAAATTGTTTTATGTAGCTAAAAGATATGCACAGTTTTTTAGCTTTTTAAATGGTAAAATAGTCATAATTCATTGAGTATAACAGAGCTGCCATGAATTGTTTGACATGTAAAGTTTTAAATTTTTACAGAAATCTTTAATTTATCTGTGATCATTATTTTAAACTATAAATTAATGATTTCTGTAAAAATTCAAAATAGTAAATGTAAGATTAAATTTAATTTTTTTCTTTTAAATATCTATATCTTTATAATTTATAGCTCATGAGTTATTCTGATGTATGACCTATATTACTGTACAGTTTCATTAAAAACCATTCGCTAGTTTTGGCGTGAAAGAGAAACAAACAAACAAATACCCTTACTTTCACATTTATAATATATAGGGATAGGGATAATCATATAAATTTTATTTCTACACATGTTTCATTGTTGACAAGCATATTATTATTAATTCACAAATCTATCAAACATCGAACCAACCAACACACATCTATTCCATACATTACACACATCCATATCAAATATCCAATCACAAATAATAAATCTGGATGATATCTGTAAGTAAACATTTGTCAGATTATAGGTACCGTTATATTGATTTTATTATTTATATCAAAAAACATTGTTATTATGAATTATACATAGGGATTGTAGTAGCTAGATATATATGTCTAAAATTTATGTAAAATTAGCTATTTATCGTTTTGAAAATATTATACTGAGTGACTAATACAGCTTATAATACAGTGTCCAAAAAATAACGTGACATTTGAATTTTAACTGCGTGCGTTTATTATCAATTCCTTCCGGTCGGCCAAACAGTCAACAAGGAAAATTATTTGAACGTTATACGTCATTTGCGTAACGCTATCTGCCTAAAAAGGCCGGAATTCTGGAAAGACAATTCGTGGTTTTTACACCACGATAATGCACCATCCCATACTGCACTCATAATTCGTGATAATTTCGTAAAAAACTCAACCCATATCGTTTCGCAACCACCGTATTCACGCCTGACTACGTATTATTTTGAATGATTTTATTACCTATGAGATTGTCCAACTTGTGCTAGCCCACTTGTAAATAAATATTAAAGTTATCTCGTTTAAAATAGAAACTTCTTTACAAGGTAACTAAGTAATTGAAAATAATACACGTATTGTTATTTGTTAGCTTTTATAGCTATATAGGTACTACCTCCATTGTTTAGTGGAAATTTAATAAATAAAAGCTCTAATGAGAATGTGAAACATTTTCATTTTATTTTTACCATTAGTAAAGTGCACAGGGGCGAATTTGTTTAGAAAATTATTCTTATAATGTCGAATATATTATCTTGAGGGTAGAGTGACAAAAGAGACTTTTGAGTTCCTAATAAGAGTTATACCTTTATTGTAATAAAAACAAGTGAAAACAAAGAATTGACTGAGTTAATTGTTGAAATACCATGTATAGACAATTTTGATTACTGTCACATTACACATATACCTATATGTAAATATGTACACGTCACATACATAACTGATAATCCCATATTAATACATACTATAAAATTTGCATCTAATGTGTGCCCTCGAGAGTAAACAGTGATGTTTACAAAAAAATGTTTCAAAAAAAAGTTTTTTATTTTTTTATGGAAGGAACATTTTTTATACTTTTGTTCTATCTCTAACGGCTTACAAGATGGATTCACCTATATGTTGCTCATTTACGAAATTGACCTCAATTTTTACGTCCTGACCGCGATGTAAAATTTCAGCTTGATATCTTTTTTCGTTTTTGAGTTATTTATGTTCACAGACGGACGGACGGACAACCGAAAATGGACTAATTAAATGATTCTATGAACACCTATACCAAAATTTTGTTAAATAATATTTTTTGTCGCAGGTATTACTTGGTTTATTTTTGGTACGAGCTGTTGTTCTTGGGATTATCCTGGTAGCATAATTATGCACAATCCAATAATAAAGTTTAATGAAGAAATTCGATCACTTCTTTAAAAAAGCAAATCCAGCTAAGTGGTGTCTATCATCCTGCACATTTAAATACTTCAAGCGAGTATAGATAGCATTTTAAACGAATACGCCACTAGCCGAACGTACTGTACAAAACTGTATCGTGTTAGTAATGTAACTTAAACATCCCTACTTCATGATCTAAATGTTACAGAGCATTTTTCGTATTGTTTTTATATTTCTGACTTTTGTTATTGTAGAAACCTTTGTTTATTTAAACTGTTCACTAATTTTCTTTTTTTATTCAATTTATTTGATGTTTCTACATTACGTAACTTTTTTCGTTTGATGAATTTAAGGTTTTTAAAAAGTTTGAATTAATATCGATTGAAGAAATTAAGTAATGCTTGTTTTCAAGTAATACGGAATACCGAACAAAGGGAGTAAAATTTTAAAAAGTATAATTCATAAATAACTCTATTTCTAATATTATGCTCTCAAAAAATGGGGAAAAACTAGTGCTTGTATTGACCATTTTTTCACCAATTAGTCAGTTCTCAGCTTTTTAAAATGTGTATGAGAGATCCAATTTATGGAAAAATGTTTATTTAAACGCTAGCTTAAGGGGAATGGTTTTTCTTTTTTACCTATAGGTCTAAATAAAATTGAAAACATTATAGAAGGTAATACTTTGGTCAATATCAATGGGGTCATTCTTATAAAAAATTCATGCTCAAGGCCACTGTACTTTTTGGCAATTCCCCAAAAATAGAAATTTGAGATTCAATTATCGTCGTGTTGCTATTTTCATATTCGAAAGTTACCTTTAGATACCACTTCTACAAAATGCTAGAAGAATGAAGAAGTGTTTTAAAATAAGATAAATAAAAATGCACCTTTTCTCATTCAAGCCAAACATCTAAATTACCCACCGGGTGTTTTCCTTGTGCAAAAACAACCATTTTTAATGTTGGGACAACAATTCTAAATGTCAACGTCTTATGTCAACCTTTAGTAATATAGTTTTTGGTTTTAATGGTTTGTTTTCTTTCGAAAACAAAAACTTATGTATGGTTCATTGTTCGATATATATCTGTAAATTGTTATTCTTACATAATAATAAGTGGTGAAAATCACCTTTAGCGGCCAGATGAATAAGTTTTGATTTTATGTTATCGATAACTTATAAGTTTTTTATAAGTATTTTGTTTTTATTATTATCAGTATTACATCTAATCCTCCTTGCTGTTTGGTTGCGAATGTAATGAGATAGAATAAAGGCCGAAAATAAGCTAACATTCAGTTGATCCGATAGTTTTTCGAGAGTTATCGTATGAGAAGAATTAAGATAGGCAGACACTCACACTTACTTTTTTTTTAAACGGTAGGTATTACAGAATTGTATAGACACTTCAAAACATAAAAATACCATTAAATTGTAATTTCAATTTTCGGGGTAAAATAATAATTTTCTAGTAGAACATTTGAAAAACTATTTTTAAATATTGTGACGCAAATTTAGTTTTATGGCTGAAAATTATTACCATATTTTTATTTCATTTTATTTTATCCTATACGAATGTTGCAATAAAATCAAGTAAAAACTACACGAATTTTAACTGCTATACTTTTAAGAACTTCTCAAGTGGTTAATAATAAACGACTTTATTAAAATCATAAAAAAAGTAAAAAAATCCACGTTTGATAGTTAAATTATTATTCGAAAATCCGTAGTTCCGAAACAAACACCTAGATCTTTCTTTATAAAACAATAAGAAATATTACAACCACGCATGTAGGATATGCAAAGCTTCACGATCGAATTGAGGTTGGGTACGCATTAGTTTGTTATTTGTTTGCAAGCCCTCGCCTAAGCCTTAACTAATGCTGACAAACCTTAGCCAACGCTGAAGGATCGGTTACGTAGTGAACTCAAATTTTAATAAATTTTTACCTTTAGTACGGAACCATATTTTTTTGAAAATAAAATACAGCCCATTTTATTTGCATATATAATGTAGCATTCCATAAGTGAAAGAATTTTTAAAATCATCCCCTATTTCACCCCTATCCCCAATTATCCCCTATTTAGAGGATGAATTTCAAAAAATCCTTTCTTATGTGACACCTACTGTACAAAATGAATATTTTCTCGAAATTCCAAACTTCATTAGCGAATCAGGCTGGGGGTTGATATATCAGTCGCGACTTACCTATTCCCCCTCCAGATTATTTCCCCCGTCTGAAATGTTTCTGATTTTAAATAATATACAAAAAGAAACATTTTGAAAAAATAAATGATCAAAATCGAAGAAACATTCACTGATGCGACTTATTATTAAATAATAAACTTGAAATCTAAGTCATGAACCCATGCCAATGAAAAATAAATTTATTCAAGAAAAAATGCAAAAAAATATAATTAAAGTTTTTAATTACTTTTTATGATGTCTAGAAAAGTACCTACCTATAATGTGCATAAATTGTTTGTGCATTTTATGAAAATGAAAATATTGACAGTTTACTGTTCCTAACAGCATATTATAATAAGTGAAACTAAGTGTCCCAGAATGTCCAGTTGAATAAAACAATTAGCTTCTAATACACCCGTTTTAAGACGATTAAATTATGTAGAAATAAGACCGATTCCCGATTCTAAGGCCTTGAAACATACGTACTCAGCGATAAATAAAACGTTTAAAAACGATAAAAAATTATAGGCGAAATAAATAATTTAAAACTTCTTACCTCATTCGGCCGAAACGAATTTCTCGAATGTTTAATAATACTGTACATACAATTCGCCACCGAAAATCCATGTGTCCAATTATGATATGGTACTCGTCGATAATTTTTCCGTACTGTTAATACAAATCGTATTAAATTACTCTTCTCAAAACGTTGTAATCCAAATAAATCCGTAAACATAAATATCGCATGTTTTGCCTTAGCATAATCGTCAATATCAAATGGGTTAAAATAATAATCATCCACACCAATATAAGAATCTGGAACATCCTGTTGCAATGCATCTTGTAATTCTTCTTCCGAACACGTGTTATGATAACTTAAAACCTCCAAGGCAACACGATACTTTTGTTCAGAACGTCGTATTTTATCGTACAATTTAGCATGATGTAACGCTAAACCACAGTATACTGCAAACATTTCAAATGCGTCTTCATCCTCTTTGGTAAATAAACCCGAATGTTTATTTACCATTTGCACTACTCCAATAATTGAACCCCGGATAAAAATTGGCATACAAAGTATTGTTTCAGTTTTATATCCGGTTAATTGATCTATAGTACGATTAAATCTCGGGTCCGCGTAGGCATCATCAATATTTAATATTTCTCCAGTTAGCGCTACTTGACCAGCGATGCCCGTACCCAAAGGAAATCGGATTTCACGTGTGGTATTTTTCTTTTTTTGTGGAGTTGAATTATCATCTTCCCCACTTGATGTGGATGACTTCGTATTGTTACTACGTTCATTATCGTTATCGACACCCACGTCGAAGATTGTCGCGTAAAGTTCTTTTTGCTTGGAATCAACTAAGAATAATGATGCACGATCTGCGTTTACTAAACGTTGAGCAAAATTCATTATTTTTATCACTAAAGTATCCATACTGACCATATCTTGAAAAATAGATCTGGAATTAAAATAAAAAATTATTTGAAATTATTGAATATAGGAAGGAATATTTTAAAGTTGATTTTTTTGAGATACTACGAGCGCCAATGCAATTTTAGACTTGAGATTGTATTTTAAACTTTGATTATGCATTTTGTCATAATTTTGTGAAAGTAGACGAAAAATAAGAATACAATTTTTCGATATCTGCCTCGGTTTTTGAAATATCGAAAGTTAAATAATTATAACAAAATTTGAAATTTTCAATATTTTGAAAATTACTTCATATATCGGAAAATTTGATTCTTACTTTTTGTCTTATATTCTCAAGTTATAACATAATTCACCATGAAAATTGACAAAATATATTTTTTTAAATTTGTGTCCCCACTACTGTGCTCTTACATCCTTATCCTTAATTAGTCGAACACAAAGGTTTTTTTCTTATTTTTCTTTTTTTTTTTTTGGAGATATCTATGAAAACATATCATCCATCTACCGTTTTACCATAAGACCAATGTTAAATAATCTTACTTTTGAAGTCATTTACTTAAAAAATCGGACAATCCCTACTAAAATTTTTAGAATGATTTAGACTTAGTCCAATTTCATATTAAAAAACTCAAGCCTTTTATCCAAAATTGCTCTGGTGCTAATACATCCTTAAAGTTAAAGACTATACAATAGGGTATCATCGTTAGTCAAAAATAAATCATGAAATTTGAAAAAAGTTAAAATTTATGTAAAAATATACTTAAATATTCTGATAATAATCTATTCTGATCATAAAAGCCCATTTTTCTTTTAAAATATTAAAATGAAAAATTGTAATTTTTAAACTGTATATCACGTGAACTAAAACTGCTGTGATGTCATAGCGGTATGAGTCATAGACCATCAGTTAGTTCAGTGTAGAGAGCTGGGTACAATATATACATAGATAATAAGTATATATATTTACTATAATCAGATGTATATGAATATATCTGTCTAACTTATTTGTGTTATTTCGTATAGTTGATACCCATATTACGTCATCAAATTGGATACCCGCGTTTTTGACAGTATAAAAAAGGTTTATAATTTAATTTAAGTTTTTGGCAAGAAAGCGTGTCTATTTTTCCGAAATAAATTTTTGGTGGCTTTTTATTAGCAAAACATTTTGAAGTACTTTTTCAAAAACAGTGGAATATCCTATTGTTTTTCTCCTCTAATATGGATTCAGAATTCATAAAAAAAAATTATTGTAACGAAACGCAGCAAAAAATAATGTTTTTGAATAAAATGTTCGAACTAAATAATTTTTTCAATTCGAATCACATGATTATTTTATTAAGTACCTACACGTATAAATAATAAAATCAATCGTTTATTCGAACATAGAAGTTTCTAATAAATGATAACAATATAGATGATAACTGAATGCTTTAATAGATAAAATAAATAGATAAAAACTATATTATTTTTCTCAATAATATCTATATCATAAATACGTTATATAGATACTTACTTGACAACATCCAATAGAAAATCATTTAATTTTCTTTGTTTGTTCATTGAAAGATATAAATGTGCATAATGTAATGCAATACCACCCCATACAAGATACGAACAACCAATTTCTTCATCCTCCTCATGAAATGGACGATTCGGATCACGTCGCCATAACTCTAAAATAGCTGCTAGTTGCCCATCAGGTTGTACAATTGCTTGACATAGTACATGTTCAATATCGTCCTTTAAACAGAGAACAGACAAAATAATTTTATCATTTTTATACCATGTACATATGAAATATATCAAGGTATTCTAAGTTTAGTGCCAAGTTTGCAACGTTTAAAAATATTGATAATACCAACAAAATATTTTTATAGGTGCTCATCTGTCTCTCTGACATCATGGTAACTTAAAAACGCAAAAAGATATCAAGATGGAATTTTTGTGGTAGGACCCATCTTGTAATCCGTTAGAGATAGAACAAAAGTTTAAAGAAAAAAAATGTTCCTTACATAAAATTAAACAACTTTTGTTTGAAACATTTTTTTGTAAACATCAATGTTTACCCGCGAGGGCGAAAAATTTAAGTAACATTATAAGGTATTTATATACAGATAGGTACCTATTGTATATAGCTACCTGTATACTGAGGAAGTGAGAGAAAATACTATTATAACTTTGTGTGTAAGAGTGGCTATCTATCTTTACTTTCATGGCGTAAAAAACAAACGATTGCGTAATCAACATTGTCTATACAGGGTATTTCAACAATTAACTCAGTCACTTGTTTAATTCCACTTGTTATATTGAAATGTTTGTGTGCTGCTTGTTGAAACATGAGGACATCGAAAACGACGATCATCGAAAAAGTTCATATAATCTATTTTCTATATTCGAATATGTCGAAATGTATTTATTGTAGAGATGGCATGTTTTATTTCAGGAAGTTATTTCATATGAATGAGGAAATAAAAATTTGTTAGGAATTTTTTTAAGGATGTTTTATTCTTGATGTGATTGGAAAATTTAAAGTCATGTTTTATACAGTTTTGAACTGAAGTTATATTCGTTATATGCGTTAGATTCTTTGATTTTGATACAATTTGTTGTCGGTGTTTTTCGCAAGTAACAAAAACTGTAGGTATTATCAGGTAGAAAATAGTTTCGAAGTTTCGGGAGTGTATTAGTCACAAAGTCATACTCCCCTCTGTATTGTAGACTATTATCTTGGACTACTTCAAACTTCTTCATCTAATAAAAGGACCGATAAGTTCTAAAACGTAGCCCCTTTTGTTTCAAAAACGTAGCCCCGAGCTGAAAATTTCCTGGTTTCATATTGTTATTAAATCGATTCTGAGTTCTCAAAAAAGATTTCAAAAGTCTAATATCTTTTGCAAATAAACCGACTTTATTTATGAGTCAAATTTAGACATTTCATTTATGTGTAAGGTTGTTTTGATATCACCTAAACACACAATGTTTCCTAACTTTTATGAATAGAGCTTTACTTTGTAAACAACCTAAGACTGAATCTTATGCAAAGATAATCAAGTAGATTGAAAAATTATTTAAAAAATGTTATTGAGACATGAATAACTTTATTTTTATCTTTTTATTGTTTTTAGTTGAATCGAATTTAGAATCATGTATACGAATTGATTGGTATTGATTTTAATTGCGTTTTGTGCTTTTAAAAATATTGTTATTATTGATAAAGCACATTGAACAGCATAAAAATTAAAGATTCACTGGGTCAAAAAAATAAATGAAATTGTGAAAAACAAATTTTTGAAAGCTCATAATTTTAAATTTCTGATGAAATGGTATAATCCCAGAAAAGAAGCAGTGAAGTTCGAGAAATTTGAACAGTAAGTCAGATTTGAATGCGGCTTTCAGCATTCAAATCCGACGATTTTCAAATTATGTGATCTAAATTGATTTATAAAAATATGCAATTTGCATAAATAATATGCATTTTAAATTAACTGTAGATATATTAAATTTACAATTCGGTTAATAATGATGAAATTGATACCAAAACTTGTTACTCGAGGGTTTTTGGGATCGTTGAACATGAACATCTGACGTGATATTCGTGTTCAGCGATCCCAAAACTCCCGTGTAACAAGTTTGGAATCATTTTCGTTACTATTAACCGAATGGTAAATTTAGAATATTTACGCTTAATTTAAAATACAATTCTAAAATTCTTATAAATCAATTTTAGTCACAAAAGTTTCTGTCGCTCTAACGAATCGAATGCTGAAAAACGTATTCAAATCCGACTTACTGTTCAAATTTTTCGAACCTTGACCGTTGTTAGTATTTCGTAACAGCGACTAAAATGTTTTTTTTGTGGACAGAATTGGTTTTAATAATTTAAATTTGTTATTGTATACTTTTAGTGAAAGGACAAATTTGAAATATCAAACAACGATGTATGACGCTAATGTATCGAAGGTTGTAAAATATTGGTTTCTATTTCAATTTTCATCAAATATCGATGAAGTGGCCTCAAAGTATATGATTTGGTATTTTAAGTTAAATTTTAAAGTCATATTTGTAAATTACTTTTAAGTTGGTAATATTTTTTTTTACGTTTCATTTTAGAGAAAAAAGTGTTCTACTCAAAAAACTACTCATAAATCTAGAAATTAAATTAAATTTGCATAAAACTTACAGAATCCGGAATACCATCTGGAAACCTTGCATCTACATGATTCTTACATAATCGAACCGGTTCTCGTGTTCTCGCCACATAATCCGGTACAGTAATACCCGGTTTCAGCCGTTGTAACTTAGGTTCACCATTTTCATCACGAATTTCATTACCTAAATATAGTGCTAATGTCTCTGCATTACCACGTTCTGGTAAATACAGTCGAAAACCATCTGCTCCCACTGCGGATGATATACAATTTGCTAACTCCCATAACACATGATCTTTTGTTGGACGGATTTGTAATGATTGTGTTAAATCTAATAACATTTGACGTTTATCCGCGTGCACACAAAATTTCCAACGCGATAAACTTGTTTTACGAACATTACGCATAGCATTGCTATTATTTGTTGCGTTATTATTCGATTGCTCAAATTTCTTTTTGGCACGCTGTGAACGACGTATTATCCATCGTTCCAATTGTTCTAAATCAACTTCTTCCATTATAAATCGTTCTAGGAATTCGGGATGTGTCCGTAAAAAATCAGCAACTTGTTCATTTGTTGGATCTGCAAAAAAGAGAGAAAATTTTTAAAGATTGAACTTTTCCGTATAAAATTAATATTTTAAATAAAACTATAAAGTTCGAAATGTTACTTCTTTTTAATTAACATACATTTTTGGAGCTTAAAGTTGCGTATTTGATTTTAGTTTTTCCCAACTCAGAAACTAGAAAGATAGTAAAAGTGTACTTTTGTATTACATTCTGATTTCTTGTTGGCTACAAAGTTATAGTTACAAGGATTCTTACAAAGTTATCTTTCCAACTTAGTTACTAAGGTAAAAGGTTCGCAATCTATAAGTAGGAAATTCTAGCCTTATCCTTAAGCTAGTAGCGTCTTATTACTTTGACATCAAGTGGTCTTGGTAACTTTAAGTATTTTGACAGCTAGAAATGAGAGGAAATATATACTGAACCGAGATAAAATTAATGATCTTGAGGATTTCGAATCAAAGCTCGTATTAACTGGGTTGGTCGAAAGAATCGAATAGGTCATATTTAACCATATATTGGATGATGAGGCCACGAGAACAATTGTTCAATTTAAAAATTTTTCTGATCAATGAATAAAAATAAAAATGCAGCAAGGCTAATCCGTAAAGTTGATAAAATATAAAACTAATTCTATCTGTAAAATCGATAGAATTAGTTTTGCGAGAAAAACAGATTTAAATAAATATATTTATATATAATTTTAAAAGGTTGTTTAATCTTGCAGAAATATCTACAAATCTTCTATGTATAAGTTTGTTGAATTTAAGTTTCAACCTTCTTTCATATTTGATGTTGTGGGTATGGTGGTGGTATTTATTTGAGGATTATTTTGTGTATACAGGGTAAATCAGAATAACTGGTACATCACGTGATCACGTGAGGCGGAGTTTACATACATAAGGGTTTACCCTTATACAAATATTTTTTAAATAGTAGGAGATTTTTGAATATTTCAAAATTGTAATTGACCGTTTAGATAAATTTTAATCTTTATTGGTTCGTTTTAACATGAAATATTTATTGCTTTATTGCTTTACAAGTATATGAGAGAAATAATATATTTGAAAAATATAGTTTTATGTTCCCGGGGCCAGGCAAATGAAATTACTTCAAACAGGTAGTGTTGTAAATATGTTTTTTTGTTGGGAATAAGAAAATGTTATTTTCTTTTAATCGCTTTTCATTAAATATTAATTTTTGAGGAAAAAAAAAACACTTTGCCGGGAAAAATATTTTCAGTCATTATACTTGTTGGGATTCTTCAAATACAAAAAAGTTATTATTACAGACAATTTAGTGCTTCACGGTTGAATTTTTTTGTATCGTTTAATAAAAATATATAAATTAAAATAGTAAGTTGAAAAAGTTTGTTGTGACTGTTAGACGTCGCGTCGGATATCTAAGAGCTTGTATGTCCTTATATTTTCTTCATCATTTCCGATATAAATGCAAGCGTGTAATATGTCTGATTGCCTGTTTGGATAAAAGTAGTGAGCTTTTTTAAAACGCATACATTATTTCAATGTTCCATGAAATCAATAGACCTGAAAGTATTATTATTTTTGTTGCTCTTAAAATTATACTTAAAATAAAAATTATACAAGATGAAATACCTTTATTTACAAAAAAGTACGAGTCTAGTTTTTTTCTTCCACTTTTAATGTTTTGATTCAAAAACTTTTGAAACAAGTATTATTATTTTAATATTTTTGCAAAAATCTACAGTGAGGTAAACTTTCAAACGTAATAACTTTTCCAGGAAAAAATCAAAAATTTTCTCATATCAGAAGTAGTCAACTAGACATAAAGAACATACATGCAGTCTCAAAGATTAGGTGATCCCGAATATTTATAAGCCATGGCTCCAGGACTAATTGTTATTATTTTTTATCAAAAATCTCCTACTATTGGATATATGTACAACCAATGAAAATACTAAATTCAATACTGGTACTTGATGTACCATATATGCTGGTTTACCCTGTATGTATTCTATAGGATTTCTGTTCTCTCCAATTTTATTAAAAATAAATTCACAAATTCTTATTATGATTTTAAATTAAGATGGATACATTTGTTGTTATATCTGGAAAAAATATTTTTATTCAAGGATTAAAATATTTAAATTTAATTTTGTAAAATATAGAGAGTAGGTATATACTTAAACCACGACTTTTAACAAGAGAAATAACAAATTTAAAAAAAAGGATAGTTGTAAAATTAAAGGACAATAAAACAATTGTACTGCAAATGCTTCTTTTTACTATTTAGAAAATAGTACACCAGATTATGATTAATTTATTGCTGAATTTGCGAATAATTAGACGAGGATTATGAGAAGAATTTTATTTCTGTTTTTCTGCAAAACAATCGTGTACACATAATTATAAAATTTTGTACAACGGAATTTTGAGACTATATTTTCGTAAATAAAAATCTATATTTTCGTGTGAGCGACGGGAAAGATCTCGTTAGAAGAAAGCCTTGGCCTTTATCAATCAACTATTGAGTTAATGTTGTTGTTATTAAGATTTTTGTGTTTATAATAAAATTTTAGTTTTGAAAAAGGTTGGATTTGCCGCATTTGCCAATAAGCTGAGCCTCACAAGAAGCACGAGCACAGTTGAATGGTCTAGCTTTGGTTATGCACAGTTTGGACTGTTGCATAAATTGTGCAAAGTTCCAGTAATCAAGATGGGAAACTAATTGAAAACTGTGCATATATTTTAGCTGTGTAAAATAATCCCTTCGAGTGTTATGGAAAGGGGACAAATGAGGAGGAGGCTATAAAGCGGTGATTTTTACTTTTAAGTCTAGTAAAGCGGGCGGTTATCAAGCTAGTTAAAGTATAATTCTGAAAAAGAACGAATATATATTGAAATAGAAATATTTTTACGTTAAAATAAATGTCAACCATGTTGCCTGTTTGTGACAAGTGTTTTGAATTAGCGTTAGCAGTTTATAGTTTAAACAAAATTTTATCACATTTAATTTTGAATTTCAAATTAATTGCATTTATGCCTCATACATATCAAATGAAAATTAAGGATCTCTCATATTAATATTAAATTTAATATATAATATTATATAAAATTGAATGTAGGTAAATAAACATATAAATATACATTTAATTACATTAAATGTTACCTGTTGACATGGTAAAATATCCTCCAGTTTGTGTTGGTATAATTCCATTTTCATTTTCTGATTGTCCTCCTGTAACAATATTAATAAAATATTGTAATGTTATAGCTCTAGACCTCAATCATTTTGTAATATCAAGTACAAATATTCCTTTAAATTGACTTTAGGCTATCATTCTTGCCATTAAGTAAAATATGATTGTTTATGTAGGTATACAGAAATAATACCTGTATTTATTTAATATAATTTGTATTGTAAATAAAATCATTTCTATCTCTACGCCAGTCAAAAAAGCAAAAAGCGATGTAATGCTGCTTTTTTGGTATGTTATTTGGACCCTTAGAGGAGTGTGGCACTACGTTTTGTAAGCAAAAAGAGTTGTGTTCCAATTTTTTGGAATTATATAATTTTATTACGCAGGTAGTAACCTTGCTTGCAAAACTTAGTTTCACACTCCCCTAAGGGGTCAAAATAATATACCAAATAGCAGCTGTACATAGGCTTCCGGTCGCCATTTGAACTGGTTTTCAAAATTTTGAAAATTGATTGAATTTTGAAGTATTTTCTAGAAAACTTTTTATTTCATTCTTCCCTCACTAGGTGAAGCTACGTACTAATTTTCATCTTTCTATCTTTTATACATTTGGAGAAAATGGACACGATGCTTAAAAAAAATTATTTCAAGCAAAAGTTGTTTATTTCTTTAATAAGGAACATTTACATTTAGCCTTTTATCCCTAACAGTTTAACATAAGCACTAATTTTTTTTAACATTTATGAAAACCACGTAAATGTTTGAAGCATCATATCTCAAAACCTATCAGACATACTATCATATATGGGGGTTAGTTTGTTTCAGTTGTTTCAAATTGAATATATTTATTATTTCAAAATGATAGTAGCAACTAATGTCAGAAGCTCATAGATTTTGAATTAAACTGCAAAAATTGAGAAAAGTCCGAAAATTTTGCAGATTTTCATGGATTACTCAGGTAGCACAATTTTCTTTTCTTTGCAAAACGTAATTTCACACTTCCTTAAGGACTCCAAATAATATACCAAAAAAGCAGCTTTAAATTGCGTTTTGCGATTTTATTTAATTTTTTTTTTTGAAAGATTTTACTGGCGTATTAATACACGGAAGATTTTACTGGCGTACTAATACATCTGTACGGAAAATAGGTTTTTGTTTATTACGGAAATAATGTTATGTATAAAGTACGTTTTAATAAATGAAGTATATTAAAACAAAGCTTTTCTTTTGCCTTCGGTTGTATTGACATCGGCAAATGTCATTACTAAAAAATTTCTAAAAAGGTTTAAAGTCTCACATAGCCTTTATAAACGTAAAATGTAAACGCTCTTATATGGGAAAATACTTTTTGGAACCTGTAATACTAAAATAATGTAGAAGGCCTTTACACTCACCCAACTTTCAACCACATCTTGTAAAACAATTAAGTTCTTAGTGCTGTATAAGTTTGTTCTTTGAAAAATATTTTTGATAGATTATTAGAAGTAGTATAAAATGAAATAGCTAGTACGACGCTAGAGAAATAGTATAATATCGATAGTAATTTATGTTACTTTTACTTATAGGCAATTTTATCACAGATGTGATATATAAATCATCTAATAAACAAAATTATATGTTAAAATTATTTATTTATAGGCTGTCTATAAATTTTATGTTAGTAGTCTGAACGAAACACTTGACAATAAGGAAGATATCTCATGGACAGGCAAAAACAGGCAAGGTAAATAATATATAAGATAGAATGCCCCCCCCCCCCTCAATTAATACTAATGCATCCTGCTTTCTAGTATTCTTTAAATAAATATGAATTAAGAAAGAAATTTGTAAATAGGATAAGTGGTTCTTGAGTTATTAACGTACTAATGGGTAAACAAGCATAAAGACATTGCGTATTATAGAATTAAAGAATGAAACGATAAAGTAAGCATTTAAAATATATCCCCTCCCTTTTTCAATTATTCAAAAAGCTTACACATTTGTAAGTAATTAAAAGCGTACTTCATTTATGAACTAATGTTCAAAATAATTCGACTGTTATGAATAAATAATTATTTAATTTTTTGTTTTTGTTTAGTATCAAAATATAATAATAAAGGTATATGGAATGAACGGGCAAAACTTTAAAGTTTAACTTAATTGATTTATGTTATATTTGAATTTATTGATTTTTGGCTACTCATTTTTCGTTTTTATCTTACGTATTGGATTTCATTTTCATTGGCAACTTCAATAATCTGACGGTGTCACGATGACCTGACCTCTTGTGCCTTCCTGGTGTTCTTAGTATTGATATAAATAAATTCCTTAAATAAATTAAAATGATTATAAGAATTATATTATATAAATTTACAAAACAAAGAAACCTCAAATAATCAAATTAAGACTAATATCTGTGAAATACAAGATGATTGTATCTTTAGGCAGTAGAAGAGAATGGAGGAATTATGATCCCTTAGGGAAAAATAGGAATTGTGCTTTTGCTATTGCTATTGCTATTGCTATTGCAAAAACACGTTATATTGTCTTAAACTTTCGTAAATAAAAGTGCCACGAATTGGGTAGAGTAATGACAAACAGACTTTTATCTAGCTAGTTAAATCTGAGCAATTTTTGCGACTGTTTATATTATAATTAGTTATATAAAATATATGAAAAATATTAGAGTAATAAATAATAAAGCTTGATTGAAAATAGTAATATTTATTATTTATGTTCACGATTATCCCTTATTGATTCAAATTAAAAATGCAAAATGATACTATTTGCAAGTACAAATATCCCATTTTGAAATATTTATAGGCAATTTAATATACAAATAAAATATGATTTCTCTAGCTTTTTTTTCCTAAGCGGTACATTTTAGAACATGAGTCTTTTTTTTGTTATTAACCAGCGCGATCACCTTGAAAATGAGGGGTAATGATAAAGGAATAAGGATTCTCTCACATGGACAGGAAATAGAGAAATTATATATACATAATATTAAATAAAAAATTGATATCTGAGTAATCGTTAAATTTGTTTTGCGATATCCTTTACCAAATTTGAAAGTTTATCACTGCTTAATCTGTTTATGGTACAAATTTATTATTTCAAAATAATCTAATCATCGAATTAACTATTAAGAATTAGTGAATGTTAGTAAAAATTCTCTAACATTACAAATTCTTAAATTTCTGCATCGGATCACGTAGATATTTATAAAAAATCAAACTTTCCTTCCTGCCCATATCCTATTGTTTAAAAAGAAACCATTAAAGAAATTATAAACATATTATTTAAAATCCCTATGTATTATAAATGTGAAAGTAAGTTTGTTTGTTTGATATGTTTTCACGCAAAAACAACTGGTTAGATTTGAATGAAACTTTTTAATAATATAACTCATACATCAGAATAATACTTTGGCAATAATTTACAGAGATATATTTTAATAGATATTTTCATAAAAATTTTAATTAAAAATACATTTATTTTTGGATATTTTACTGCAAGCTTTACAATGAACATCGTTGTAAAGCATAAATTAAATATTTCTGTAAAAAGGGTGAACAAATTTATGACCATCTGTTCAACCAGGATTTTCTGATATACGCAATGCATTGTGACAATTTTACAGTTAAAAAAAATTGAAAACTGTTCATGAACTCTAACATGTGTAAAACTATCCTTGTCTCTATTTCGAATGATATGAAAGGGGGATAAAAGAGAGCAAGAGATTTGAAAGCAATAACGCGGTGGTCTTTACTTCAGCGAAGCGAGTGAGTATCATGCTAGTATTTAATAAATAAAGAACTGAAATGAATGTTATTATAGTTGACTGAGTTTTGTTTCATAATTTCATAATATGAAATAAACGCATAATATGAGCTTCTGTAATTACATATTTACCAAATAAAATTATGCTTTTAATTTTTAACTTGCATGGGTGTATTTTTTAAGAGATTCTTTGGTTGAGGTTTAAAAATATCTATCATTCACATATATTCATTTGCAAAAATTTGTGATAAAAGTCCTTTTTAACCGACTTCAAACAAAAAAGGAGGAGGTTATCAATTCGACTGTATTTTGTGTGTGTGTTACCTCAGAACATCCATGACAAAACCATAAAAGTCTTAAATTTGCATTAAGTATGCACGATAAGAGGACGAATAACTCAATACCATGCCAACCGAATTCGGTGATTCTTTTTTTAGTAACAAATTAGTTAGTGTACTTCAGATTCACTAAAAATCACAAAATAAAAAAAAACTTTTTACAAAAACTTTTCAAAAACAAATTAATATGCACTAAAAAATAAACGATAATATAATGTAGTCAAAGTTATTGTTATTTTTGGAGTCGGTGTCAGCTGAGCTAATGTTACATACAGTTCTGGCAGAGTTGTTACCTTGGCTGACACCGACTCCAAAAATAACAATATTTTTAACTACATTATATTATCGTTATTTTTTTACTTTTTAGTGCTTTTTAATTTGTTTTCGAAAAGTTTTTCTTTTGAAATCGGTTTCCTTTTTGTTAAGTTTTTTTTTTTTTTTTTTTTTTTTTTTGTGTAAAATTAACCGTTCATTCTAATATAAAAACCCCAGATATTTTCCAATAATATAAATATTATACAAACACAAATGTATTCGAATAAAATCTTTGTTTTTAAATATATAAATTCATTGCCGTCAATATATTTTTATTAGTTTTCTTATTTCTTTGTTGTAGAAAGTCACTGTTTTCATCCCGAAAATTAAAATAAAATTTGATGTTCTTATGCTGTGTTAACATTTACGGCGTTCGATATTTCGCGCAAAGATCATGTGATCAATTCGAAAGGTTGGCTTTTAGTGAGGATCTATGAGTATCCGAGCTTTTGATATTCCCAATTTAATGAAAAAGAAATATTAAATACGAAAATTCTTAATTAATATTAGTAAAGACGAAGATTTAATTATATAATACCTACCCTGTTGTCCTGGTAGCTCAGTTGGCTAAGGCGTTACCGTCCGCGGTATGCCCAGGGTAGTTGTGATGGGCTGTTGAAGTGCATGGTATATGTATGAAAGAGGTGCACTCAGCCTCTGAAATTGTGGAGCTGATAAATGAAATTATCAGCGGAAAAGTCCTAAGTGTGACCTTCGTGGACAGCCAATCTAACCTTACCTACGCTGTTGCCCAAAAAAAATTTACTAAATTGAATTTAATTTTTACAATTAGTCAAAATTTCTACCAGTCTAATAGTTTGAAAAGTATTTTCGATGTTTATGTTCTATAGTTTAGAATTCCCTGCTGACTAATATTAATGAAATAGAAATATTTACCATAATTGGAAAATAAATTATTCTATAATTTATCAATTATTACGAAAATTAAACAGTTTTATTGGTGTGGTCTCTACGGTCATGTTCAACACAGCTTGATTTTAAACTTTGAATAATTTTCCATTTTCTATATCATATTATAACTATTTTAACATTAAAATTCAATTAAAAAAATCTATCAAGTATGAATGTATATTTTATTACAAGTGTTCAGTAGTGTGCAGCATGGCATATTTTTTACATTAATTTGCTCTGTACAAATTTCGTGGCGCTGAGTGTACATTGTACATTTCCCTCGCTTTATTCATTATATGCTTCTTATTATACCCTGTATATATGAAAATGACTTCGTTGAAAATGACTTAACCTAAAAAAATAATTCCATTCCTCTAGTCAATTTCGAAAATCTGTGGAGCCGCGCAAGCCTACTAACCATAAAAATACATGAAATTTCTACTCAAAAAAGGAACGGAGGTGCTGGGAAGTTGACAGTTAACAGGTCTGCATTCGGAATTTTAGATCATTCAGATCATCAACAAAATGGGCTGTTCTCAATATCTAAAAGTAGCGTAAAAGAAAAAAAAAACAGGCATTAGAGCATATTTGAAATTCTACATTAAAATACTAAATGATTGTGCTCTACCTTTCCATTATAGACTAAAATTCCCTGCTAAAGTTTTTCTAGTTAAATGACCCGCCAGGAATCATGATGAAAAGGATGCTTCTATATGTAAAAGTAAGTTAAAGCACCATTGCGTCAGTTTTGTTCGGAAATTGACGGGTTAACAAAAACTTTTTTTTAACTTCCGGTATGGAAATAACCGGATTTATTTCTGCACGACATTCATGTAATTCGCTTTGAATACTCATGCAGAGTTAGTATCCAGTAACGTCAACAAGGAGTGTGAGATTCAATTCTCACCTGTACTCAGCTGTACAGCGAGAAACTGTCGCCATGGTGCTTATACGTACTTTTAAATATAATAGCATCTTTAAACATGACTCCTGGTTGGTCATTTCACCCAAAAAAGTTCAGCATGGGCTTGCAGTCTATTAAACGAATATTCATGCAGGTCTTACAGTTACCTACAATTTCGGTCATCTAATTCAAATTTAATTTTAGCAATAGTAATAAAAAAAAGAAGGCTTTTTGTTTAAATATTTTAAAAAAAAATTTGCTATTGAATACTAAAATACAAAATTAATGTGAAAATTATTGAGCTATAAACATATCGATGCCACGTTTACGTAAGTGGTAAATTGATATATTAAAGCGAATAATATGAGAAATAAGTATCTATAATATTGAATATTTTATTTTAAATGAATATACAAGGTATTACAAAAATAAACTTTTTGTAGGAAAGGAAAAAATCATGTTTTTTTTCTATGTTCAGCTTTTATGCTAGAGTGTAGCAGGCAGCTTTCAAATTTTTTTAACGGTTCTTCAGATATAGTTTATCACAACTGATTTGACGTAAAAATTATTTTTAATCATTATTTTTATTCTAGTCTTCGAACCTCTATTTTGGTTTTTTTTTTATTGCAGGGTGTACCTCGACAAATAGCCAATTATCAAGACGATGAAACAGGTTACGTTAAACCAAGCATTTTGTTATAATCGTTGTAGAAACGAAGCAATGAAGTTCGAAAAATTTGAACAGTAAGTCTGATTTGAATATGGTTTACTTTATTTCATTCGTTAGAGAGTCAGGAAATTTTGTGACCTAAATTGATCTATAAAGAATTTAAAATATGCAATTTGAATAAAAAATGTTCATTTTAATTTAACCGTAAATGTACTGAATTCATAATTCGGTTAATAGTGATGAAAATGATTCCAAACTTTTTACTCGGAGGTTTTTGGTATCTCCTTCGTATCCCAGAAATGTCGAAAAATTCGTATTATAATCGGTTCAACTGAGCCCAAAAAACCTTCGAATAGCAAGTTGGGAAACAGTTTCATCATTATTATCCGAATTTTGAATTTAGTATATTTACGGTTAATTTCAAATGCATCTTTATGTCATATAAAATAGTAAACTAACCCAAGAACTTGCTACATGCTATTTCCGAAACTCTCACGGAGGACAATAGTTTGGGAATCTTGATGAATTGATTTTGTGACCCCTTGTAATTATTCCTAATACATGATGAATAAAATGAGGCCAACGCCAATATATGCAACATCATATATTAAATTTAAATCGAACGCAGAATATATTCAAATATTATATGTATAGGTAAAGATAGGTACATAGTTTTATATCAATGAATAATTAATAATTAAATTATGTATAAAACAACGTGTTAATTAATAATTTAACATGTTTAAACTACAATAATTTTGAAGTAATACAACATATTATTGTACTTATAGAACTGAATATTAATAATGATTCTATATTAGTTAGTTGTTTTATGTCTTTATTATATAAGTTTGACGTAAATATGCAAGAAAGCTTATTATAGAACTTTGAAAATTAAAAGCTTATATATCATATATTTGAATATTTTGATAAACTAGTAGATATCCGCCCGCTTCGCTGAGCAATTTCAACTTTAAAAACAAAGACAACCGCGTGATAACCCTCACGTATCATGTCTTTTTTTCCACAATTTTTTGGTGCGGGCCCCTAATTTTTCTGGAAAATAAAAATTGGCGTATGGTACTCGCTGATAATAAGTAAGTAACTTTCAATGGGTGAGATAATTTTTTTAATCAGTTAAGTATCATACAAACCATCATCCCCTTTGCACCACCAAAATGATGGAGTTTCATACAAACTTTCATCCCCTATTTGACCCCCTTAATGAATGAATTTTCATAAAAAAATTATTTTTACATTACTAATTTCAAAAATGATAAAGTTCTTTCTTCCCCTTTTTAACCTCGTTATGCGATGAGTTTCAATAAATTACGAAACTCGTCTTTCATCAATCTGTCTTCCATCAATTATGCAAAATTTGAAGTAGATTGGGCCAAGGAATCACGTTTTCCTTTACAATGAACAATGTTACAATGAATACTTTTCAAGGAGTGTTTAAAAATCAATAAAATTTCATAAAAAATATGACTTATCCAGTTATCAGATGGATGAAGATCGACATTAGCCAGATGATAAAATAACCCTACTGACTGGGAGGTTGCGGGTTCGAAATCCGAACTACAAAATTTATGGGGGCTGTAGAATTGATCACATTTTCGTCGCTTGGATAAGAACGAAGTAACCGATTCCACCCACATCATAAAATGTAATTGTATATATACGGATGTAGTTAAAATAAAGATTAACAAATATGATGTGGGTGGCCTCTGTTACAGACATATGTCAGAAAAACGGAGGTCAAATCCTATTATTATATATAAAATTACCCCCTCCCCTCAGAACGAAATCCTGTATCCGCCACTAAATCGTTATGTTATTTTTATAACGTTTCAAAATGTTTTATTAGAGATGAAAAATAAAAAATAAACTTTTTTTGTTGAAAATTGTTGTTTAAACTACACCAAGTTTATAATCACTGTTGATAAATAAACATAGACTGCAAGTTCTATTAACACAAGTAAAATGAGGTTGCTTTTCGTTATCTCTATATATTATAAATGCGAAAGTAAGCATGTTTGTTTGTTTGTTTGTTTGTTACGCTTTCACGCTAAAACTAGCGAATGGCTTTTAATGAAACTGTACAGCAATATAGCTAGTATATCAGAAAAACACATGAGATATAATTCATAAAGATATATTAAAAAAAATAAAAAAATTTAATTGAATTTGAAATTACCATAAATTACAGATTTCTGTAAAAATAGTCAATATAAAATATTTCAAGGCCATCTTCTCTGATATACTCAATGAATAATTACTATTATACATTTATAAAAAATAGTATATTTTACCTGTGTAAAACAATCCCCACCATTATGTCGAGTGTTATAGAAAAGGGATAAACGGGAGCAATCTTTATCAATCTTCACTTTTAAACCCAACGAAGCGGGTGGGTATCACTCTAGTATTTTATATATGTGATATGATCATGTTACACGAACAATAAACGTAGGTATTAAGTTTTATATTATCTAATAGTTGCATTATATCTTTATATATTCTGGTGAATCTACGTCATATCTCATTATTTTTGTTAATATATTACATTGTGTTCTTATAATAATTATTATTATCAACACAAATAAAAACAAAGAAACAAACACACACAAGCATCAAATTATAATAATCTATTTTTATAGAAACATAATTTTAATTAAATGTTGTAGCATATAATTCTCATAGAATTAAAAAGTTCGGGAGAAAATTGGAATGTCAACATTGAAAATATCCCATAAATATGTGTATAGAATAAAAGTAAATATAGTTTTATAAAATTTAACGAAATATTCCTAATTAATATTAATAATTAATTTCATATTTAGACTTTGTCTATGTTCATGAGACACATAAATGTATAATAAAGACCTATCACATCATCATTTTTATATTAACCTTTGTTATACTATTTTCATTATATTATTGTGCAACACGTTTAAAGGGTAGTTTTAACATGCTTGTATAAATGTAAAAAGAAAAATCAAAAATTTTATTTTTACTTATTAAAGATATTATCTATATATAAGAATTCAAGCTGACTGATCAATCAACGCGCAGCTCAAACCGCTAGGTCTAGTAGCCTGAAATTTTGTACACACGTTCCTTGAATGACGTAAGTGAGCACTAAGAAAGGATTTTTGGAAATTAATTCCCTCAAGGAGTTAAAATGAGTGTTGGATCTTTGTATGAAACTTCTCGCAATATTTGGATCGATTTTTGTCGTTATCTCAAAAACTATTCGGCCAGTCATCAAATGTATCCGATTTTTGTACGTTTTGGGTCAAAATTACCTTATATACCGAGTTGTATCCAAATTGGAGACACAAAAAATTTCTCGATTTTTTGCAATTTTTTTAAGGGGTACGTACCCCTTTGATAAAATCGAGATAATTGCAAAAAAAATTTTGTTTTGGAATTTGATGAAACTCGGTGGATGGGGTAATTTTGATCCAAAAACTATAAAAATCAGGCTATTTTATTGATTGGATGCAGAGTTTCTGAGATATCGCAATATTTGGATCGATTTTAGTCCGTATCTGAAAGACTATTCGACCAGTCGTCAAATGAACCCGATTTTTGTACTTTTTGGGTCAAAATTACCTTTTTGTTTTGTTATTACCAGTTTTAACAAAATTGGAGATAAAAAAATTTGCGATTTTTTTGCAATTTTTTAAGGGGTTGATAAAATCGAGAAAATTGCAAAGAAATTTTTGTTTTGGAATTTGATGAAACTCAGTGGGTGAGGTAATTTTGATCCAAAAAGTATAAAAATCAGGTTAATTTAATGATTGGACTTTTAGAAAGTTACAATGTCAGCGAGTATCATGGGCAAAACTTCATTTTCCAAAAAGTTACTAATTAAGTTCCCCACCAAAAAATTAAAATCCATAAATGTACTTATGAAGACTTTTAAATACAATATTAAAAGAGTACGATAGTATTTTTCTTTTATGAAAATTGTCGAACGTGGTTAGTTATATGATCTATTATTATATAATATAATGCTATATAAAAATATTTTTCATATAGTTTGTTAGGAATCACGAATCATACGAATATATGTATGTGTTCTGTTAGATTAAAATTTCTTGAGTAAAGAAGAATATGATGATGATGAAACTTTTTTCGAAGTCAGCTTTTTTATATTTTTTCTCTTTTTGGTTATTTTTTCTTTCAATTAATGTAGAAAAAGTCACATTTGATGATGATAATGTACTGCTAAATTCATTAAGAAAAAGTCAATCTAAGGAAAAAGTTCACAACAATTTTCTTGCGAGCAATTATGCTTCGAAATTGTCGCCACTTAATTTATTCCAACCATATATTTAAGTATAGGAGTATAATTAAAAAAAAACATTCCACTCCTAAGTAATATCAATTTATTTAGTTGACTCTAAAGTCACTAAATAATTGCAACTCTAGAAAAATTCAAAAAATAAAAATCACGATCATTATTTCTTTTTTCACCATCTTGAAGTAGATAATTGATTAATTTTGTGATGATTATAATACAATAAGACTTAATCGAAACTTAAAAGTTCAAGAAATGGCTGATGCAAGATCAAAAACAAGACTCTATTGACCAAAACCATTATTGAGACTATTTTGCCAGACCAAGACATATTTTTGCAATGATTAAGACCACGACCAAGACTAAAACTAATATTGCAAAGCCAATACCAAAATACAGTGGTCAAGATCAAGGCCAAGACTAAGATAACTATGGTCTTGGTCTTGTTCGCCGGTTTTTATTGGACCTATTCAAGATGGATTACCCTGTACAAAGAAAAAAAATTGTAAATCATAGATGACAAGACATTTTCAAATCAAATATATTTAATATCGTTTTTTAAATAAATAAAATCTGCCATGATAAATGATGATAAAATAGTTTTTTTTCATTATTACCAAAGTAGGCATTTTATAGAGTTTTATACGCTATCACTGCGAACTATTATAAAGAAATTTATTGTCTGACTAATCTTTATATCGAATGTCCCATTTTAAACAATTTAGAGGGGCATTTCCCAGAAACCGTAAATGTTAACAAATAATTTTGAAAAATTGACAGACTTTTATTTTATGACATTAAAGAACCATCTAACTACCGAATAGAGACTTTCAGGTAGTGTTTTGACGCTTTTAAACAATTTCAGAAAAATACGTGTGCATTTCGTAACAAAAGTTGCAATTAAAATTAAATACTATAAACTACTACATTTCGAGTTAACATCGTGAAAAAAATTTTTTAATAAAAAATCATGTACATTTTATTTCATTCGTATAGATTTATTTATTAATTTTATTTCAAACTAGATAATAAGTTGGAATTTTCTTTAGAAAGTATTTCTTTATCAAGTTCATTAAACCGTAAAAATTCGTCATTATTACATATTTGTAACAGTTAATTCTTTTGATACAAACAAATTATTAAAAGAAAAAGTTTATCAATTTTTTTCTTTTAACGAAACTTTTATATTACGGAAATAAACAGAGAAACTTTATTTATTTATGTTATCAATGACTTTTATCTATAAATATTATGAAACTTTTTATCGTCTCTTGTATATTAAAAGATGACTTTTTCATAAAATAACTTATGTGTTTAATATTAAATCTTGTTACTTTTACGAAAACTTTGGATGTTAATTATGCGTATTTATAATATTTTTAGCCAAATCACCATAAAATCTCTCGTTTTCAGACGCAATTTGAATATATTTTTAGACATATTTTTCCCCAAAAATAAGGGTTTTTGCACTGTATCAACGAGGATGGGTGGGATGTGTTCAAAGTCATTTTCATGTTCTCCAGAACTCAATGATGAGTTTTTGAAGGACACACGGCAGTCCTGTGCTACCTTTGACGCTAGATAGACTGAGCTGAAGGATTTAAGGACTGCTTGGCTGTTGGTGAAAATTGTTATGTCCCTGAACCTAAGGATGTTCAATCCTATACATTCACATACCTCATGAATAGCCATCACTCCGGCTTGATACAAGCTACAGTGATCCGGCTGAGAAGATACCTCAACCCACCCCCTCTCTAACTGAGATCCGCCAGTATAACATACAACGCCATGTTAGGATAACTTTAATCATTATTTAAACAACAGCAAGAAGTTGTTTGTCTTCTGTGAATACAATAAAATCATTAGGTTTTTTCTAGAATCATCTAGAATTTCCAATTAAAAAATAGTTGAACGGCATCAAACATAATAACGTAACACTAATTAGTAGTATACACATAGTTTTACACTATGTAGATAATTTGTACACATTACTACTTCACTAGGAAAAGAGAAGGATATTTAATATAACATTCAAGGTATATGTATAATATATCAGTATCTAGCCCGAAAAATACGCTTGCACTCCGTACTAAACGATATTTTAGACTTGTTTTAATTTTTTGACAAAAGCCAAATTAATCAAGAAATTATAATCGTCAGTAGTGATGGTAAATTACACGACAATTGAATGATAGTAGGTTCAAATCTTTTGAACAATAGAGCGTGCATGAAATGATTTCTGGTAAAAATATATCGGCAGTATACTACGGCATATTTTACCGGTTTACACTAGGGTTTTGTAGAGACAAAACTTAATATGTATGAAAACATATAGTGGAGAAACGTTAGATTTATACCTCTTAATCCAGGGACAGTCATAGAATCTTTATTAAAACTGTTCGGTTACATTGTTTAAAGCAGTTCAGTTACTTAAAGAAGTTCAAAACAAAAATTTGTGCGATCTTGCCGAGGACATGGGAACCACCCGTCCTCGTGGGTGGAAAAGTTTATGTTGAAAGTTACAACGGAAATCAATAGAAGGATAAATTCATAAGTAAAAAAAGTTATTTAAGCATATTTCGAAAACTTAATACTTTCCGAGTGATTGGCAATTGAAATTCGGAGTATTTAACGTCAAATAACTGATAAATTTGAAGTTTTTGAAGTATATCATAAACTTTTTAAAGCACTATAAAAAAATCATGAAAATTGAAAAAGTTTCAAATCATTTGGATGAAAATTGGCGGAGTTATAATGAAAACAAAGTTTCTCGGACCATTCTTTAAATGTTTTTATTCAGTACAAGAACTGATGAATTTACTATGGGAACTAAAATTAATGCTTATCGCATTCCAATTAACTTTATTAAGGTACATACTCATAAAGATCTAGTAGTTATGGATATTTTTTTGAAATATTGTTTAAATGCAAAAATTCCAAAAAAAATGTCTGGTGCCTAAGGTAAACGGTAATCCCAGTTTTCGGGAAATTCGTTATATAATCAGTCCAAACTCTTTTCTCGGGGGTTTTTGGGGTCGCTGAGCGCGAATATCGAATATCGAAATATTTATACCTTACGGCTCGGTTAATAGTTCTTTGCTACGGCTCTGTTAACATTTTTTCAGACAAAGTTTTTTATTAACTATTCCTAGAATCGGTATACACTTACAGATAGAGCTTTGTTCAAAACTGTATATCTATAAAAACCGCGGACAGCGTTTAAAATGAAAAGATAGTTCTTTGCTTTTTATTAAGGTATAAAAAAATGCTTTTGAAATATTTTTACAAACAAAGTTTTTTATTACCTATTCCTAGAATATGGTAAAAAATTTAATATAACAAATCATTTAAATTTTTAAATATGTAGTAAATTTTGTATGAAACTAATCTTGATATGCGAATTATTGATATGAGCCTAGAGGAGTGGTCTCGCGAGCCACATGCGGTTCTTTGCATATAAAGCTACTCATGGATCAGAAGAACCAACGAACCTTCTTTAGCCCATGATAACGAGCCAAGGAAAACAAGAGCAGGCGAGATTCCAAGTTACTAGATCTTGTATTACGTAGCTAAACGATCTTAATTCCTATATTTTTATAGGTTGTGGTATATTTTGCTATATTTTTAAAATAACGAATACTTCGGTGCTCAAAGGTCACTTTTCCAGTGATGGAAATTTAGTATTTTCCGGTGAAAAGAATCGATATATGCTCGATTATTGTTGAGAAAAAGACGACGAAATTTAACAAAAAGAGGGATTTCTCTCTCTATGTGAACATTTGATTCAATATTTACGAGTTTCTAGGAGTGTAGGGAAGCTGAACGTGGCTACAATCCCTTGGTGACACCACTCGTATGGAAGTCATAACCGTTTTATCGAGCTAGATACCGGTCTTAAAAACAAATAGTTATGTTGAAATAAGAGCAACATTAATTATGAGAAGACATTTATTAAATGATCTAATATTGACTTAACTGTTATTTATTTCTCACCTTACTTTTATTATAGACATCCTCACTCAGTATAGAAGAAAACCTTATTCGCTTAAAACTAACACACACACACGTCATTTAATTACAATGTTATTTTATTTTAGTTGACGTCAAACGAAAAATTAATAAAACGTTTTTCATAAATAAACAACTTTTCTGTATCCGAAACAGTTCAACCTCTTTTTTTGTTGGCGCATGAAGTTCAAGGTAACTAACCATATAAAATAATTTAGAATGTAATTAATTTAGTTTCATACGTCTATAACTTGTCGAAAAATTATTTTCTAACTTCCAAATTATTTTGGGCATTCCAATAGATTTATAAGAATTTGTGATTAACGGTGATACCACAAACAAATATCGCCTTCTTTAATTATTAAAGTCCTTTCGCCGTGAGACAGTTTACAAAAAATAAGATTTGCTAGTCTAAGTCGGCAAATCAGTCTCAGTTTTTGAGGGTCAACTTAAAATATTCTTATTCTAAATTGTTATTATTTAGATTACAGTTGTATAGATTACGGTTGATTTGATGGGATTAAACTTGGTTCGACCATAACTTTGTACGTAGCGTCAATATTTTTAAGCGTTACAAACTTGGGACTAAACTTAGTATACACCTTGATATATTTAATATACATGGTATACAAATGGTAAACGTTCAACTTTTAATAATTTTAATTATAGAGGTTGTGCTATATATTTTGTATTCCGTAAAATCAATCGAAGCTCGCCTACAATAATCTTCAAAGAGTTATGCCGATATTAATAGCTGAAAAAGTTGAAATAAAACACGATCATAATTGGTTAATCAAAAATCTATAACTTTAAGAATTTAGAACGCGAAATGCGAGGTAAAATGTAGTAACTTGAACCTGGATATTTTCTTTTTTTTTGTAAATTGAATTTTTCGTTTCTCCATAATTATAAATTTTATAATTATTTGGATATAAAAATATTTGAAAAACAACTCACTTATAAATTATTGTTTTATTAAAACTATACCACTCATAATAACTTTTAAATAAATAAATAATTATATTTGAGAAAATATCATTTCTTTTGTAAAATTCGAATAACAATTTTTACTAAGAAAAGCAATATAATTCATGTAAAATATTGATCTATTTAATTATACCTATTACTTATTTAAAATATATCTCGTTTCCGATAATTTAAATTTTATCGTTCCAAGAATTGAATAAGACCTAGATGCCCGTGAAACAATAATTCTAAGAAAATTTATGTTCAAATGTATTTATAAATTTTGTTGAATGTTCTTCATTTGAGGCACCATTACAGCATTTTAAAAACGGTGTCTTCATCTTAAATGCGACCAATTATATGTAGGTACGTGGTATAAAAATTCATTTTTTAACAACTTGGATGTATCAGTGACGTAGTTTTGAGTAGGTGTAAAAAGGTTTAATATTATTAAAGATAGCTTTTAATTTTAAATTTTTGTGTAATTAAACGTTCACTTAGAATATAAATTATCTACGCTATAGATAGTTCTATAATGCTGCTATCGTAACAACAGTGATTTTCTAAATGAAATAATGATGAAATCCATTGTGTAATTAGTAAAACATCTTCAGCAACGTCAATATCCCAGCCAAGCTATCAGATAGATTTACTATCTAAATATATTCTACATTTTAATTTATTTGATAATGAAAATGTATTTAAAATTTTATATACGGAATGTCCAATTTAACTTGATACTGAAGTGTATCTCAAAATTCGTACTAAGTTAGCAATATGGGTTTGAAATCGACTATTAAGTTTTTTAAGTCAAATTTTGCTCAGTACTCGTGAAGCTTCTTGTAAATCCTCGCGAAGTAGCACGAAGTCAAAAGAGGCCCGAGGATGTAGATGCGATACTTGTGGAGTCTCACGAGATCAGACGAATACAGGTTAGCTTCATCTCGACATTTTCGTTACAAGCCAGGTTTTTTGAACTCATGATTATTCTTTAAGTCATTTTAAGCATTAAACTAAAGAACTCAAGATCATTTTTTTATAGGGAAATTAAATTTTTTCAACGTATATTCATATTTTACGAATCCGTTTTTCGAAAAACTCTAGGGCTTGTTAAGGCTTTCCAGTTTAAACTATTTCTCTATCTCTACCAGTAATGAGCAAAGATTGGATTTTAAAAGAACTCCTTAGTCCAGATCCAACTTATAGCACCAACTAAGTAAAACCTTTCTTTCTGAGATACAACACGGACTCGAGTTGAATGAGCACCCTATAAACGTATTAAGTAATTAAATTTCTATTAGTTACTTTTAATAAGGCTTGTATTGTAAAATTTAATTAAATTACTATGTGTGTAAGTACCATAATGGTCAGAAAAATTTAATCTATTTGGAAAACGATTACGAATCTAGAAATTACGATGTGAATGTAGATACTTTAGTTTGATCGATGTACGGGATCAATGTTTAACACTAAAACATCAAAATGATTTCGTCAATTTCACAGAAAAGTTGAGATTAATCATTTTATAAACTTTGTATTAAGTATAACTAATAATATCTCGAAAACTAGTTATCAAAACTATTTTTGACAATACGTTTTCCCTACCTTTGCTTTTAACAAAAATTTATTTACAAAAAAAAAAAGTGCATTCAGAAGCAGAACGTTTATATCAACGTACGAGTAAAATTGGTGGTTATAACTATTTTCTGTCCTGAGTGAATTTAGAACATACAGCTGGATATTTTCGATAGATTATTCGACCATGATAAAGGTTAGGGTTTATATTTTATATGCCATCCCAGATTGAAACAATTTATACTTCATTCAAGCGTACCTTAGACCGTTATAAAAAAAATCGAAGTGGTTTGTTTTTTGTTATGTTTTTTACTTTAAATATATATTAAATTATGTAATTAATGTAAGAAGTCATCTAATTATTTTATAAGAATATCAAAATATTTTAATTAAATTTGTTTTAAAGTTAACAAATTTACATTTACATATAAATTTATATACTTTTATTATAAATAATATTTTTCCAAAACGGAATAGAAATTTGAAGAACGCCTCTACGATATATATGTCTCCTGAACTGTATCACCAAAACTAAAAAAATACAAATCATGAATTTCATTGTGGCATCGCTTTCACAATTTTCCGTCAGTACCGTTTACTGTTGTAAATCTAAAGCATTTTGTTAAAATACATCCCGTTCATGATTTATAATAAATTTTTTTTCAAATATGGATTTAAACCTCTACTTTGTGGATTGGTAAAACTTCGCCTGTATGAATTGATAAAAATTAATGATAGTTCTAAATTTTGTTGTTATATTAGACATATTCTCACAGATAGAAGATGTCAACAAACTTTCCTTTTCATCTGAATGTATTGCACTTAAAATTGTGAAATTATAAAATCTTTGTTTTTGCTATGTAGTAACGCGATCCGGGAATTTTTTGGTAAGCATTTCATGAAGGATATTTTTTTCAAGAAAATCACGCAGGAGCCACGCTTAACATTAAATGTTTTGGAATTTTGTGTTTTAATACCCTCAATAGGCTTTTGTCCACTAACAATATATCGGCTGGAAAAAAGTTTCTAATGATTAATCATAATATGTAGATTACAAAACACAAAATTAATTTTTATAAAATATAAGGATTATTATTATTTTTTTAAAAATAAATTCTTTAAAATTATGCATCCGGTCTCGTGACAGTACACAAAATCCGATGTATTTAAAGGTATTAGGTCACGCCATATGAAGGGCTATGTAAGCTTACAAATACAAAAACATCTAAACTTGCAAATACTTGTAAACTTGCATATACAAAAATGCATTTATGTTACGATTTGATATCATTCCAGACGCCATGACTCTCTACACTGTTTTAGAATTAATACTTTCTTGGTGTAAATCAGATACTTATGTAACGTTAAAATCAGTTTTACAAATTTAGGACAAAAGCCTATTGCCGAATTCATGTACATGCATTGTATTCCCGTTTCTCCGTAATTTTTTTTGAATGTTGTAAAATATCAGTATGAAATAATATAATTTGATGCCAAATATGAAGTAGATATCTTATAATATTTAAAACGAGCACAACATCGTACCTAACATATTAACTTATGCATAAAATTATAATTCATATTTTTCACATTTCCTTGTTTTCTAACGAACTTAAGGAATATGTAAATGTCATTTGGATTTCAACATGTTAGTTACGGTTACATAGATTGAACATTGCGTTTTACTGAACTTAATAAAAGTTATAAAAGCGTAAACATGTATACCAAGTGTTTACTTTTTTCCCATTCAGTGTATAAGCGAATTATTAAATACCGTGGGATATTAGAAAACAATTAGGAAATTTATAATATTTTATCCAGTATGCCCCGATTTTACTAATATTTTCAACAAATCTAAGTTCGATTTTATTGTTCGAGTAGGGAAAAATATCTATACACGTGTGAATACACTCGTGCAGACTTCAATCCAAGAGTGGTGTTAACCGACTTCTTTGTGGGAGAAACTTTAGTATTGGGAAATTGACTATGATCATCTATTTGATCCTATGATATAATACAATAATATTTATTATTATCATGGATAGCGAGAAAAACAAGTAGAAATGATGTAATTTTACTCTAAATAAAGTTAGTTTCATTAAGGAATAGTCTGATTGTGAGTTGTGACTCAGGGCTAATGTTCCAATTGCATAGTGTTTAATTTTTAGTTATTAAAAAATATCTATAGAAAAAATGGAATCATTTATTTAATTGCCTGTTTTTACCATTCTGAACAATTTCCAAGCTAGAGACGTAGGAAAAAAAGTTGGCTACTAATATTGTTTTTGAAAATGCATCAAGCAAAACTTGGATATGTTTAAATTTTAAAAAATGACATTGACTTTCTTTCAACCTTGAACGCCTTTATTAATGAAAATACTGTTATGTGTAATATATTTTCTCCTTGAAATGACTCAACTTTTCTACGAAACATATTATTCAAAAATGCAGGAGAAAACTAACTGATTTATTTCAAACGCACACCCTATATATACATATAGCAATGATAAAATATATTTACATTTCTACATTTGATTTAAAATCTGAAAGCTTTTAAATTCAACTTTATTCTTAGTTTTACATAAAACCAGTGAATTTGTACTTGGTATAAAAAGTATTGTAAGTATGTATGTATGGTATAGTGATTTGTAGAAAATGGTAAACTTACAGATATGGAAAAATTTGTTATTATAAAGTTATAATAGATTTCCTCGAACTTTTTTTTTAATGTTTTATGAAATAATATATAAACATATGCAAGGAAATGTTTTTTGAAAAAAATCATAAAAATACTTTATGTTGACGGATCTGACACAGAACCCTTTTTACTAGAAGTTGTTTCAAATACGAAATTAAAAATTATTCTGTTTTTATTGATTAAAACAGTATTTTTATTCCGATTTTCTCGTTTCTGGGGGGGGGGGCATTCGATAGGCATATCCTTGCAGACAAAAGATGTCAACTATTACCTGAAGATTAGGTTAGGTTATATTGGCTGTCCACGAAGGACACACTTAGGCCATAGAGCCTATTGTGATACCATATATGTGTTTTACCACCTTTCCTCTGATAATTTCATTTATCAGCTCCTGAATTTCAAAGGCTGAGTGCACCTCCTTCATGCATGTACCACCAAGGTCGTATTTCAATATTCCTTATGAATAAATTGTCTAAAGAGTTACCTTAAAGTATAATTCGCAAAATTTTTTTTAATTTATTTCATTATTTAATTCATATTTACAACTTATTAAGCAAATTAAATCATGTAATTTTGTTCATTTCGTGATAAAGTTTTCTTAGGACGTGTTGTCGCATTGGAAAATAGGCAATGGGAAAAAAACTGTTCCAAGTATTGAGTAAATTATAAAAAAAAAATATGTAAGGTATCATTTTGGCAGACTTAAATACAGATAGTAGGACCTAATAAAATAAAAAAATTTACCACTGTTTTTAATGTTTAAAAAATAAAAGCTTGGTTTTTTTATTGATAATAATAATTTTATTAGTCAAGATTACGCGACGGCTGGCGCCTAATTAACATATTATTATCATTATATAATTTATATATTTGTTTTTTTTGATGAAATGAATGATTATGTGGTTTATATAGATGTAATAAAATTTAAATTGACTGTGGAATAACTTATTTATGAATATTTATACGAATTTTATATGAAATGTCTTAATTATATGTGTTACGACTTCACTTGTAATGAATAACTTCGTAAATATAATATAACATGTTTTCCAAGATATAGAGGTCCCATGATAATAAAAATACAATATTTGGCCTAATTGAAAAATGGTTTAATAAGATGATACCAACCTTACCATATGCGGTATGTTTTATTGAGATCGAATTTTTGATCAGCATAAAAGTTTTATTTCTTTAATTAGATGAAAATTTCTTTAATTAGACAAAATTATTGGATTTGCTTGCTTTTTTCCATGAAAAATTTATGATAATAATGGTTTATTTAAATAAAATAAAACAAAATAGATTTTGGAAGTTTTTTCTATTTTCCACAGTTAAGACACAGTATTTCATTTGATATGCCTCTTAAAAAAGTAGTTAAATTAATAAAACAAAATATGAACAAGGCTCATGCCTCTATTCAGTCTCTTACTTTTTTTAATTTTTAAGAAGTTGCTTTAGTGAAATCAGAATTTCTGAAAATTTATATAGTTAACGTAGAAATAATGTGACCTCACACTATTTTTTTTACAATCGTAGATTCTTACCAAACAATTTTATACAAGTTTAACAAAAATTAAATAAAGAATAATAAATAAATTTTGTTTCAAAGAAGTTGTGTTTCAAAGAACACAAAAGTGCCTATAAATTAAATACTGATTGACTATACAGGGAATGTTGATAGTCAAAAATCACAAATTACAATGTTATAAACATTCTGAATTAATCTATGTTGCAGAATGAATTGTTGCAGAGAGATTGGTTCAGTTTATAATCTAATAATTAGTCAAAATTATAACATAATTATATTTTAATTTTAAATAATTTGATATGCAAATTATATATAATTATTGTTAGATAATTTTGCACGAATTATAAAATGCTTTAATATAAAAAAATATTTTTCATTTTATTTTAAAAGTAAAATACAGTTTGGTTTGTATGGACTTCTGTGATAAGGAAATATAATATAGTGATTTCTATGCCTTTTTAATTTTGAAACTGCTAGATGAATACTGACATTGTACAAGAAAAAAACGTTTAACTTACCTACTTAAATTGTAATAAAATTTGTTTATTGTTCAGTTACCTTCTTTTTCCTTTCTTTTCCCCGTAAAATCCCTTTCATCACACTCAATTTAACACCAAAGATACATATGCGCTGGCGTCTGTTTTTGGCATCAGAGTTTGTGCCGTTTGTATTATGGTATTCATGATCTTAAAGATCAATACCATACCTTTTCTACCACTTCTAGAGTAGAGAAATATTTGTCTTCAGACTTCAGCTCCAGGACTTATCTCGCATTATATTGGTGAAGCAAACAAGATGTTCACCTTTAGCAGAATGTGAGTTAAAATAAACCTTCAGCCTCGGAGTTTACATGGACCGAAATGTAGTATTTCATTCAAAAGGTCATGTATAGTATTCAAATTCTTGGTTTACTTGTAAAAAGTGATCAAAAACAGTCGGTATTGATCTTCACTTTTATTTCTTCCGTCAGGTTTTTGGACATAGAGCTAATTTTGTTGGCAATGTGGTATAAAAGGTTTAACCCATAATGACCATCAACACAAATTTTGTAGAGCATTTAGTTTTTTGTAACCTGCTCGCATAATCAGTTTATAGTATATATTTTTTAACTTGCTATTTTTCGATGTTGCGTAAATTGCGTATAAAAACGCCAACACACACAAAATAAACTATAAGTGAGTTTTTATTTTTTTTCAGATGTGGTGGTTGTATATATTTTTTTATTATATTTGACAGACTTTATCGTAAACTTTTATTTATGTTTGAGTGACTTTTATTTCATTTTAGTCTATATAAACATCCTATACAGGTTAAGGGCCAGACGTAGTATTTGACGAGTCTCAACTTTTTACGAAAATTTTCATATCCAAGGATTTATCTTTCAGGAGACCTAGAAATTATATCTGAGTGGCATGAATACTGTTTTGACGGAAATCCTACTGATATTTGCAGTTTTTATTTATTAATTATCTTCTCAATTGAATATTGTACTAAATAAATATTCATGAAGATTAAACTTGATTCTAAATTAAAAATTTCCGTTCCGCGAGAGTTCCAAGTCTTGGTCAGGAAAAGTACGGGTGACATTTAGAGAGGTGAACTTTGTCCTGAGAAATTCCATCTAATTTTATGAATAATAGGACCAAAATCATGCGAACTACTTTAAAAACTCCATCGGCCAGGAGAACAAAAAATTAATACACAATCGAAGCCCTGAAAAACATAGAAATCACTGATCTGCGAATCAAATATGGCTTTTAGGAATTTCTCAACAAAATGTGGAAAAACCGCAAAAAGAGATGAGCAAAAGCAATTCAGAAATAATTGTCAAATACTACGCCTGACCGTAAATTCAATATATATTTCGTGGTATATAGAAATGATTCTATGTATCCCTATATATTATAAATGTGAAAGTATGTTTGTTTGTTTGTTTGTTACGTTTTCACACCAAAACTAGCAAATGGTTTTTAATGAAACTTTACAGCAATATAGCTCACACATCAAAATAACACATGAGCTATAAATTATAAAGATATAGATATTAAAAAAAAGAAATAAATTTACTATTTTAAATTTTTACAGAAATCTTTAATTTATGGTTCAAAATAATGATCACAGATGGAGCAAAAAGATCATCATTTTGAACCATAAATTAAATATTTCCCTAAAACTTTAAAACATTAAATTTCAAACAATTCATGACCACCTTTTCTGATATACTCAATCAATTATGACTATTTTTCAATTTAAAAAATTAAAAACTGTGCATATCTTTTAGCTGCGTAAAATAATCCCTTCAAGTGTTATGGAAGGGGAATAAGTGAGATCAAGATAGGTGGAGGCTTTAAAGCGGTGGTTTTTACTTTTAAGTCCAGTGAAGCGTGCGGGTATTAAGCTAGTTTCTATATAAATACAATAACAATAATGATGATGATGATGATTAAAACCAACATTGTATTTACGAAAAAAGAAAAGAAAAAACATTTTATCATTTCCAATTACATGAACATGAAGAATTAATATATTAATGAATTAAAAACATAATAAAGTACAATACAAAAAAAAAATCTGGTCAGAATGCCATACAACCTCCGTGTAAAGTATTCGAAAAAATTTTGAAGATAGCAGCGCCGCTACGATAAAAAATTAACTTTTTATTAGGTCACCCAGCTGATTATTTTCATTGAATAAAAAGATTGTAGAACGATTATAGAATTTTTTGTATAAATTATGATAGGTAGTACGCTAGTAGTTTTTTCGTATAAATTTGCGTGTTCCAATCAATTCAAAATAAATATATACTTTTCTTGACTTTTTTCGGCACATTAATTAATTAAATCATCTATAGCTGAAGGTGATTTCAGTTTTTCTAAAATTTTGCCTCAATAGACAATAGCAACAAGTCTGATAACCGTTCCTATCCTATCAAAGTCCTTAGGTAATTTTTAATCATTTTTAATTTTATATTGTGGATAACATTTTACTGACTTTTACTTACACACATGGGGGGACCTTTGTGGCCCAGGGGCCCGCATAATTGATACGGCTGATACAGCGGCAGCTACGCCCCTGGGCTAGAGGTAAATTTTTCGTGCCAGGGCCTTAAAGCGTAAGCAAAACTTGAAAGGTTGTAATTGATTTAGGTGTAAAATAATATATACAACATTCTATGTATAGAGGTTAAAATAAACTAAGAAGGAATAAAAATCGATTTTGAATTTATTAAAAATAATAATGTGCAGGATATAAAGAGTGTATCAATATAAAATATATGATATGCTTTTTTTTGAATAAAATACAAAATAAAGTTTTATGGAAACATCTTTTCAAATAGTCAGGCCGGACCATGGCCGTTTGAGGCGCCAAGACCAATCGAGGATATTCTATGAATGCTTCAGCAAACTAATATAATAATAGCTTGTTACCGATTTAAATTAGAGCTTGAACAAGAAATCAAATTTAACAAGTGAAAACAAACAATTGGCTGAGTTAATTGTTGAAATACCATGTATAGACAGTAATTACTCTGTCACATTTCACATACATACATGTCACACATATATAAATGATATTCCCATATAATACATACTATACAATTTGCGCATAATTTGCGCTCTCACGGGAAAACAGTGATGTTTATGAAAAAATTGTTTACGAAAAAACAAAAGTTGTTTAATTATTTATACAAATATTTTTTACTTTTAAACTTTTGTTCTATCTCTAACGGTTAACAAGATGGGTCATACGGACCCAAGACCCAATTGATCTATGTTGCTCATTTACGAACTTGACCTCACTGTTTACGTCCTTAGCACGCTACAAAAATTTCAGCTTGATATCTTTTCTTTTTTGAGTAATCGCGATGACAGACGGACAGACGTCAGACAGACAGACAAACAACCGGAAATTGACTAATTAGGTGATTTTATGAACACCTATACCAAAATTTGGTTCATAGTATAAATATTTTTAAGCGTTACAAAATTGGGACTAAACTTAGTATACCTTGGTATATTTCATATGCATAGTATAAAACCATATCAGTTAATGCTACGCAGAAAAAAGGTTTTATCTTTTGCGAACCAAGTACCCAATAGAATCGCGTTTTTATTCTTCCCATTCAATACCTATAAAGTTGTGTATAAATAGAATACTTAACTTTCATAAAAATATTTATAAGAGTATTCATTATTCGTTTATTTTTATGTCAATTAATCAACAAAATAGTACATTAATAGAATTGAATTAGTGTACCGGAACTTTACCATTAGAAAAATATACAGTTTTATTTAATTTTATATATTTTTTATTTATTTTGTTTTTTATATGGAAAATTTTTTATTATTTTTTATTATTTTTTCAAATAAAAATATAATTTTATATTTATATATTTTTTTATTTTCTATGCCTAATATATTCATCGGCTGTCATTATAATAACATAATAAATTATTTTTTTAAATAGAAATGAATTGTGGCTTTTATGAAAATTAAATGAAGCTTGTTTTTAACAGAGTGCTACAAAATTGACGTTTGTGAATTTGTAAGTGGTGGCATTTTCTACTATACGGTACGGTACTTGATTAGTACCGAAATAGTTCAAAAAGAATTTTAGAGCGGAAATTATGCTTGTGTTACTATTATAATTAATTTGAAGTCATGTACTCGGAAAAATGCTTGTAGGCGTAAAAGTTCTCACTATATAACTGGAATCAATAAATATTATCGATAAAACAGTTCTATGCTGCTACGGTTCGGTTTCATGCGTTACTGAAAAACGCGAATGAGAAAGGATGGATATCTTGTTCTTTTATGTTCTTTATTTATGTTGAAATATGTTTTAATGTAAAAGTTTAAACAACTGCACTTTCGATTCCCAGCTGCACATTATATTACTCCAGTTTGTGTATGTTCAAACTTTTCTTGATAAATTGCTTGTGACTTAAATACACAAATATTTAATACAGTTTCAGTAAGTAGCTACATAAAACATAAAGGATATATATGTTGTATATATATTACATACTACTCAGCTGTGTTTACATCGAATACATATAACTTAGTTAATCCTATCACTTTTCTACTTCGAATAAATATAAATGACATATATAATAACACTAACACCACAAGTAATCTTAAAGAATATATTATATATTACATTATATTATATTATATTATATTATATTATATCTTAGTAATTTATATTTTGATCGTATCTTTATTATACAACAGCTATATTATATATGAAATATATACATACTCGTATATATAACTTTTCATCATATTTATATGTATTTTAGTGGTCCAACACTGAAAATAATCATTGAGAAATAAAAAAGAACCAATTGGATTTGGATACGAAAATAATCTCATAGAATCTACAAAACTGATTTTTTCAGGATATGAAATATGATCTAGAAGCTTTTAGCTCAATAAACGGCTAAAAAACTATAATTTAAAAAAAATTGTACCGTTTGTTTGTATCTGAAATAAGTTTTTGATTAACTTGAACGAGAAAAACTGCTGAGCACTATCTTTATATATAAAAGTTACGTGTCACTTTGTTTGTCTGCGATGGACTCCTAAACTACTGAACCGATTTAAAATTTGATTTCTACACCATGTGCAATTTGATCCAACTTGAAAGATAGGATAGCTTACATCTCAATTTATACTCGCAATATTAATTGTCTATAATTTGACAGTGACAATTATCTGTTAGCTCCAAATGATTCAACAACAGATGGCGATATCTGCTGATTTGATTGAGTAAGTATTCAATAGGTGGCGTTATGTTAAAAATACAAACATTTCATATAAGCTACAGTTTAATAGCAAAACCACCACGTGTTGCTGAGACTAAGGTATAACCTAAATTTATTTTGTAATTTCATTGTATTAAGGATTAAAGGTAGTAGAAAATCAGTCATGTAGGTCGCCATGTTTTTTTACAAATGGTACCCATGTAAAAAAGCATGGTGCTCTTAGCCACAGCAAAATGTGACGGGGTCTGATTGTATATAATAAAAATCAAATTTCAAAATCCTTGAAATTTTGTATGGGATTAAATCCAGTATAAATGATCCCCAGGAATAATGCCACTAGACAGACACACAGACACACACACACACATACCGGTTCAACTTATAACACACCTTTCTTGGTTCTGGAGTTAAAAATAGATGTAACTGTAGTTTACTGAACTAAAATTGAGTTTATTTTCAATAAGTTGTTTGTGGTCAAACTATTCGCTTAATGAGCATTTTCTTTGAATGGTACTAAAACTGCAAGCAACTATATAAAATTTAAAGGATAAACGTTGTTAAACCTCAAGCAGCATAGCTTAATATAAGTTTATTCATTCACCACTTAAAGGCCAACTAAATAATATTAGTTATTTTATTTAATTCAAGAAAAATTTACCTGTTGAAAGATCAACAATGCATTAAAGGAGTATGTACCAATAAGGCAGGTATTTAGCAAGTCATAGTTAGCAACACAGGTGCGGTGCCCAAACGGACGAAATAAAGGGCGAAATTTTGTACTCCCACTTTTAAAGTAAGATCGCTACGGACTACAAACTTTGATTAACGATTGCAGATGCTGCCATGCACTTATTATCGCTGTGGGAGGGGGGGGGGGGGTGCTTAACTGTTCCATTGAGTCTGGCTTTTCAAATACTATTATTAATGGGTTGTCTGGTACAAAACTAGGTACAAAACTTAGTTTTCCTGCTTTAACGTGAATAAACCCAGATATTGCGCACCTGATTAACGTTAATCTTTGTAGTCGTTAAACTACTGAGCACAAACACAAACTTTCAGCCTTTTTATTTTATTGTCTAACTGGAAGCCACGAAAACAAGATAAAGATTTCTCTTTTTTCTATCATAATAAATTTTTAGAATTTAATTTTCTTGAAATAATTATCATAATTATATCGTGCAATAAGTCGCTCTAGTAGCTCAGATGGTTAAGGCGTAACCAATTCCGTCCGCGGTATGATTAGGTTAGCGGGTGCGATTACCGCCGTCGCAACAAAATTAATTTAATTAATAGTTGTGATAGGCTGGTGTAGTGCATGGTATATGCATGAAGGAGGTGCACTCAGTCTCTGAAATTGAAGAGCTGATAAATGAAATTATCAGCGAAAAAGGTGGTAAAACACATGTATGGTATCACAATGAGCTCTAATAGCCTAAGTGTGTTCTTCGTGGACAGTCAATATAACCTAACTTGAGCTATCGTGCTATAATTTACTATTTTGATCAATTTGGAATAATTTTTCTCCAAAAAAACTAGTTTTTTAAATGGAACTCCGAACATTCAACAAAATTACACATGCAATCACATTGCAAATAGTATGGTATTAATGAACATTTATTTACAAATTAAACTCTGTTTTGTAAAGGATTAATTAAGTTGAAGCAAATTTAATAAATATTTCTCGTAATATAAGAAAATACCTAAGAATACAAATATCTACGTATATTATTTAATTAGTATTACACTGTAAGATATAGTTTTGATGTAAAAAAAGTTTCTTCATGAAGAAGATTTTGCAGTATGGTTCGATCTAAGCCAAGGACACAAATATCGACAACATTTGCCACTAAGTCAATGTGTGCAATTAAAAGTTGAAAACATTAATTTAAAACATAGGAAATACCACTCAAGAATAAATTAAAATGTTGAAAGGATATATTTTCTTGACACTGGATTACGTAAAAATCTGAATGTTAGGGTAATTTATTTGATATTCTTTAATAAAATCAAATTTCTCTTTGAATGTGCTAAGAGAACAGAATGAGGGGAATTTTTTTTTCATTAGAAAAGCGTCTTCAAAGTTAAACAGCTCCGAGGCTTTAAAAATATTTAAATTTTTTTGAAATGTTTTCGGCGATTGATTGATATTTGTGTGACCATATATTTTTATACGATCAATTAATTCATAACTAGATATTTTTAGAAATTCAATAAAATTGAAAAAAGACGTATTTTGTCTAGTTTGAATAAATCAAGAGGATTTTGATAATGAATTCGGTAAATTTTTACAAATGGCTAATTTTTCATTACATAGATTTCTTTTGATGTAAAAAGTACAGAAAAGGAGTTTTCCGATTCCGGAACGATCCGTGCGTTTTTCTGAACGTGGTTTTATCTCTACAATGTTTTCTTTGGTGACGTTTTCTTGAATATCTCTACTTCTATTGATCGGATTGAGATGAATAAAAAACAGAGTTGAGATGAAAAATTCATCAGAGAAAGTTGAAAATGGAAGGTTTTCTTGAGGTTATTTTGTTATGTTCAAAAATTCTTTACAAACAATTCTTTGTTTACGCGGATCGTTCCAGAACCCTACAGCTCCTTTTCTGTATTTTTTACAACAAAAGAAACCTATTAAAAAAATTAGCTATTTGCAAAAATTTATTATCAAATATATATTTATTATCAAAATCTGCTAGATTTATCCAATTATGTAATTCATAAAAAAGGGGAAATTTGTTCATCTTCTGAGGAATGAGAAAGATAGTAAACAAGCTGATGGTTTTGTTAAAGAATTGATGCGGAAATCCATCTGCGACATAGACATATAAACAATATGGTAACTTCTATAAAATTTTTCTTAAATTTAAATTAGATTCATGCACAGCTTTTTCAAAGTTTCAAAGGGGGTGATTATGGCGGCTCTCCAATTACAAATTTTTAATAAATTTCACTGTAAATTTATTTATTTTGATTATAAATCAACACAGTTCAAAAATTGTAAATTCATTTTCAAGGACATTTAATTTTTTCATTCATATTTAAGTTTGCTTAAATATTAATTTTACGAAATATAAATCTTCTGGTAGATCTATTTTTAAAACTATCAATTGATTTATAGAATTAATAGATAACTATTTATCCAAATAAATATTGTACACATTTAAAATAAATATTAAATATTTATGTTTAATATTCATTCCCTCAGGCAAAATATACTTTTAAGATTGTTTTTGAGATATCCTATTAATAATTTTGTTATTATAAGAAAGAAGGATATAAGATTCCTGAATATACTGATTTTCATATCATGTATATGAAATACACCAAGGTATACTAAGTTTAGTCCCAAGTTTGTAACGCTTAAAAAATATTGATGCTATGAACAAAATTTTAGTATCGGTGTTCATAAATCACCTAATTAGTCCATTTCTGGTTGTCTGTCTGTCTGCTGTCTGTCGTCTGTTTGTCCGTCTGTCATCACGATTATTCCAAAACGAAAAAAAATATCAAGTTGAAATTTGTATAGCGTGCTCTGGACGTAAAAACTGAGGTCGAGTTCGTAAATGAGCAACATGGGTCAATTGAGTCTTGGGTCCGTAGGATCCATCTTGTAAACCGTAAGAGATAGAACAAAAGTTTCAATATAAAAAATGTTCCTTATAAAAAAAAAACAACTTTTCTGTTAATAATTATTTCGTAAACATCACTGTTTACCCACGAGGGCGCAAATTATTCTTTACTTACATGGTATTTCTACAATTAACTCAATTGTTTGTTTTTTCCTTTTTTTCAGGTTAAACTACGGAAAACAATACATGTTTCAAGAATCAAAAGAGTTAAAATAGGAACATGATTTTGTGAAGAAACATATCAATTTTACGTGTTTTAAAAGAATTGTGTCTTTCTACCAAACAAAGATGAATTTGAAAATGGACATTCTTTGAAAACAATATTGGTCTACGACTGACAAGTAAAATTATAAGGATTTGGATTTACATCAGTATTTTTCAGGTCCATTCGATTTGCAAGAGCATTTCTTGCATAAGCAAGAAAGTCGAAACAGAGTTTATTGGAAAATATTTATCAAATTTTGAAAAATTTGAGAACAAAAATATAATGTTTTAAATATGGCTACTTTTACTTACATGACACTGTACATTGGCTAACATTGACCTTGTATAACCTTCATATAAGAACATGCCAAGTTATATTTATAAATAGAAAACTAAATAAATCATTTTTGAAAAGTTTGAAATAATACATATTAAATTACCATTCATTACAAAGAATAAAAAGAAAATTAATTTCCTCTTTTGTGATCTTCAGCGTGTGTATAACTAGGTACAGTGGGTACCAAAAACTTTTCATTTCAGAAAAATTAGTAAGATACTAAATTAAGATTCTGAATTCCAATTCGATAGCGTTAGTTATGGTTTATAACTTTCAAGAACTTGAATATTTTAGTCCAAGCGTTGGTCGTTTAAAACCTCCACAGTAGAATATTTACATCTCTGTGTCACTAAAAATGCACGAACTTTTTGTGACACATAGTATACACATGAATAATTTGTAGAATTCTTTTTTTCATTTTTTCAATGAATATAATTATTTCACAATCATGTGATTTAAAATTGATTCAAAAAGTATGAAAACGATTGAAGAAAGATAATATGGTAAAATCGCCCAGAAGTACATATACTTTTAAATTTAAATTTCACTTCGGTCAGTTTAAACCCTTGTGACGAATGCGTATGTTTAACTGGAGGTGAGAGGAGTCGTGAAAAGTATCACGATTATTGACGCTAGAATGGGGATGAAGTTACAGCTGTGGCCTGTGTTATAGACGCAGTCTGAGAAACGGAGGTTAAATCCCATTATTTATTTATTTATTTCTTATCTAAATATTTTTAAACTAGCAGTTATCTTCACTTTTTCACGGGTTTTAATTTTTTGCTATTTAAAAAATAAAAATAATATAAAATATAGCCCATGTTACTATCTGATAATGTAACATTCTATAAGTTAAATAATTTTTAAAATTCGTGAAGTAGTTTTTGAGTTTCCAATAAAAATAAAAATACAAGTCTACAAAAAATCAATTTTTTTCTTAATAATACTTCGAATTGTGATCACAATTTGGTCTGACTGACGCTGATGTGGTCACTAACACCCTATAATCAGAAGAGCAATTTAAAATAGGAATGTATAAGACATATAGATTGAATTCAGCAAAATAGTACACTGGGTCAGGTTTACTCTATTTTTAAAGACTTCTAGTTTTTTTCTACGATCTGTAATCAATATGTAATTTTATATTGGCATATTTGCATGATAGGTAATTTTATTGCTCGTTACTATAAATATAATTTCCTACAGTTGCCTGTTACAACTTTTATTCATTTTTGATATGAAATTGGGGGACAGTTGTCTAGGTAGGCCCACTGCCTGGATCGGATACCTATAAATTTTTTTTGACAGTCCCGCTATCGTAACATTTGCTGCTTTATGTACAAAAAAATAACTTTTCTTAGATCGATGATCTTAATTATTTTCATGCCATATATATAATAAAGAAATATATCAAGGTATACTAAGTTTAGTTCCAAGCTTGTAACGCTTAAAAATATTGATGCTACTAACAAAATCACCTAATTAGTCATTTTCGACTGTCCGCCTTTGTGTCTGTCCGCCCGTCTGTTAACAAGATAACTCAAAAACGAAAAGAGGAATCAAGCTGAAATTTTGTGTTATATGGGACTAACAGTTATATGTGTGTGACATGCGTTTCTATCTAAGAGTGGCTTTCTTATTACATACATGTTCTTAAAGTATGTTCTGAAAATACACGTCTCAACCATTTAAGTAGGAACATATTTTAGAATAACATTTTTTTTGGACAAAGTGTCTCCCATTTACTTCATAATAGGTTCGAACAACTCTGTATCAGATTCGTAACAAAAAATAGAGTCAAAAATTATCAACAACACTACTCGTATTTTTGAATTTATCTAAATTATGTTTTGTGTGATAATAACAAACAATTTTCGATATTAGCAAATGTCAATATTTGATATAATTGTAATAAATATATTGATTTTTATGATGTGATAACAACCGAAAACATTTGTAAACTACATAATAAATTTTAGTTGTTATCAAAGGAATAATTTATATTATTTAACTAACAATGTAAGTACATGGTGGCGCAAGAAAGTGTGCGATTCTGAAAATTCTTTTTTAACACTATAAACTAAATGAAAAAGTATTTAAAAGAAATTAATGCTGAAGAAAATTATTTGTCTATTTAAGAAAATTGTATTGTACTGTGAAGCAAATTGATGTTTAAAATTAAAATAGTTAATTAACTAAATTTTATTCTAAATAAATCATTCGAGTTCATTATTTTCGCTCTATCACGTCATGCCATTCATTTGATCAAATGGAGCAGAGTGATCTTGAAAGCACTGATAAATCGCATCCGACAAGGAGGGTTTTAACTCCCACTGGCTTGGGGGCAACTTCAAGTCGCACCTGCAAAAGTCTACGCTTAGGCAGACGCCATGCTATAACAGTTAGCAAGAGTTATAGTGCATAAACTGAATTATTTAAAAACAACTATTTTCAACGGTACTTATACTCTTTGATGGAATTTTATGTAGTTTAAAGTGGAATAATGATAATTCGGAAAAATTGATGAAATTTCCTTTTGCAGCATTATTAAAATCGCACACTTCTCAGCCTCCACTCTGTAAAAGCACTTTTATATTCTCAAAGTTTATTACATTACAAGTTGATGAATAAAACGCAATTTAAAAAAAATCTAAAATTAATACTTATTCAACAATACCCCACAAAATAGTTCGTCAACTTTCATTTTCCCAAAATATAGATATAAATGCCAACCAGGGTCTGATCCAGCTATTTAGCCGCTCTGGGGAAATAATAATATTTGGCACCCTTTACACTCATACCTGTTGCAGTGTCTTTTTTTAAATTAACATATGCTTGAAACTTGATAAATAAATTTAATGGAAGAAAAAGCTTCAAGTCTCACTCTGATTCATAACTGACAAACATTAGATGAACGCTTTAAATTGATAAAGAACAGTTATCATCAATACGCAAACTTTTTTTTATTTGAAACATTTTTTTGTAAACCTTCTGTGTTTATCGTTCAAAGATATTTTTAGAGTTTCAAGCATATGTCAATTTAAGAAGGACAGCTTGTATTAAAGGGAATGACATGTATTATATTTAGGTACAGTTTCGCTTAAATACATAGATTTCAATGGTGTTTTTTCGGTGTTTTATTTCATTTATAAATTTTATTCAATTTTACCATGCAATCCCAGTTTTCGGAATAGCCCAGGTCTTATTGAGTCCCGATTATCGAAATTACTGCATATCATATTTTAAGGATTTGCCACCCCACATTTTTTTCGCTCCGGGTAATTTCCTGACTCCTCTCTCCCTTGAATCGGGCCCTGATCCCAAACCTCCTCTGTTCGTTCCTTCTCGTTCAGCACATTTACCCCACTATCCCTTAATTTGAACCTGGTGAAAACAGTGAGGAGCAAACTTTTTATCCAAAACATTATTTAGTTCACATCATATATTGATTGCATAACCTTCGGAGTAAATTGTAAACAAAGCGTTTTAAGTTAGAATTATGTAATTCCATTATTACTCAAAATCAATAACATGTTCTCTGTGAATGATAGAAACTCCTAAATTTAATAGACCATACGAGATGCTCTATTGAATAGTATCAGTCTCTCACTAAATTTTGTTTGGCAACAAAGAGGTTGGTTGGTAGATATTTTAGTTTAAATAGCTCAAATTAAACGTAAATTAAATCATTTCAATATTCAATGAACAAAAGCTAATTAATTCACTCTAATAATATCGAATTTATATAGGAGAACCTGGAGCAAAACCCTATAGATAACAATATGATATAATTTAATGTAATACTACAAAATGTGTCAATATCATAACATATTATGGTCCGGGGTGTGCACGGGAAAAAAGCGTACCAGATGGTCTGGGCGAAAATTTAATACCATCCAAAGGTTTCACCCTATCTGTTGTTTCTCACCAAAATTCAATCTTGTAACTGAAACTAGGGGGCAAGTATAAACCCCCAAAAATAAAAGAATTTCAGTAATGGGCTTACGACAGATGGGCGGTGAAAGACATCATAGGATTTAATTTCTGTGCGCCATCTTTTATACCTCCCACTTTCAAGAAACTTATCATTTTGGAAAAACTTTGAGGGTGAATATCTACCCTCCTATTGAAATTGATACAAAATCTATTTATTTATCATACGCGAATTATTTCAGTGGGAAGTTTAAATAACCAATCCGAGAATGAGATTGGAATTTTATGCAAACTGGCAGATAGGACTTTTACTAGTAATTAAACATTGACCCAGCTATCTCATACGGATTTTACCAGTCTATCTCCTGGACCGTTATATTTAATAAATAATTTATTTATATTTATATAAACATTTCGAAATAATGTATCGGCTGATAATTTTGACAAGAAACAATTAGCCGCGTTATGAATTCTGCGACTGCTCACCTAGAGTTAGAAATGCATTCGCAGCAACGACCACTGGTCATTTTAAAAAACTTTTTTCCAGAATACGATTTTGAACAGAGCTCCTCTATTGGAACTCTAAATGTCTACTAACAGAATTTGAATTTGCCTGGCCATTGGTTCACAGATCATTACCAATGACCAATAAGCAATAAGAAAATTTGTTACTAACAATGGCAGGTCACAAAATACACATCCAAATTAAAGAAAGCCTTTAGTTAGTGACCACGAAAGAAAATATGCCGCATAAAGAGTGCGAAACTTAAGACAAAAGTTTGCAAAAATCTGTAACCAAGAGAATAAATCTCTGTTACCAGAGAATAATGAGCTATTCCAAAAGCTGAAAGTAATGCAAAGTAAACGTTTAAAGAGCATATATATGGCCCATTTGGAAAAGATCCTTGGCATGAATCCGGGCTCGATTCCGGGTATATTTTTTCAATACTCTTTAATTTAGATTTATTGGAAAACTTATTTTTCTTTATAGTTTACGCCATTGTTACATAAACATTAATACAAAAATTTAGAAAAAAAAAACCAAAAACAAAAACAAAGTGCGATTAAAAAAGGAAATTGTCTACAGGCCTAAGTGTTTATGTCAGCATTGATAATCGACCACTCCAAACCATTTTAGCGTCACCTCAAAAAAGCTCAAGTAAGATACAATTCTTTGAATTTTAATAAATTATTGAAAATAAAAATTTCATGTATAATTCAATATTTCCGTAAACAATTTCCTTTATTAAAAATGAATTTAATTAACAACAAGTTCCATTATTATAAAATTGAAAAATAATCGATAACCATAATAAATACCAAAAAACTTTCATACGTAAATTATTTTATATAAATTAAATTATTAAAAGCTTTAAAAAGCTTTAAAATAAATACAATATAATGGGAAAACAATAAGATTCGCACCATTTTCCATTTATCCTCATACGCATGCATACTAAAAATTATCATTGAAAATTTAAGCTTTGAGAATACCTACACAGGAGGGCGCATCAGTAGGAATTTAAGAAAGAGTTACGAAAAATTATGAATTACAATACAAAAAATTAAATATATGACATAAAATCATTACTGCACACCCCACATGGAATACGCGTTTTATACAAAACAGGCAATCAATTTTTACAACTTCTCTGAGCCAACAAAGTAGTTATTTTTGGAAACTCAGCAAAAAAAAACTTTTAATAGGTAATTAAACTACTAATTCGAGAATCAACAAAATTAATTCATGACTCATTTACATAGTTAAAATTCGCTAGACCCAACACTCTACAGACTTAAGGATGTATATATACGAGTGCCAGGGCAATTTTGGATAACAGGCTTGTTTTTTTTAAATATGAAGTTGAAAGTTTAAATCAGTTCTGAAAATTCGGAGGGGAGTTGCCCGATTATTTAAATAAATAAATGACTTCAGAAGTAGGCATATTTAACATTGGTCTAATCGGAAAACGGTAGATTTTTCATAGATTTCTCCAAAACTAGTCGGTGGCAATTAAAAACAAGTGAAAACAAACAATTGACGGAGTTAATTGTTGAAATACCATGCATAGTCAGTCTTGATTTCTTTATCACATAACACATACAAACATGTGACACATACATAACTGATAATCAAGTCTAGTACATATTATAAAATTTCCGTCTAATTGGCGCCCTCACGGGTAAACAGTGATGTTTACGAAAAAATGTTTCAAACAAAAGTTGTTTGAAGTTTTGATAAGGAATATTTTTTACATTTAAACTTTAGTTCTATCTCTAACGGTTTACAAGATGGGTCCTACGGACCCAAGACCCAATTGACCTATGATGTTCATTTACGAACTTGACCTCACCTTTTACGTCCTGAGTATGCTGTAAAAATTTCAGCTCGATATCTTTTATCGTTTTTGAGTTACCGTGTCCACAGACGGACGGACGGACGGACAACCGGAAATGGACTAATTAGGTGATTTTATGAACACCTATGACAAAATTTTTTTCCCTAGCATCATTATTTTTAAGCGTTACAAACTTGGGACTAAACTTAAATGTATATTTCACATATACATGGTATAAAAACTATATAAATTAAAGTTACAACCTTGAGAAGTATGAGCATGGTAGTGGGATTTATGTACACGGTAGTGGAGACACAAATTTAAAAAAACATATCATTTTAATTCTGATGGTGAATTATGTTATAACTTGACAATATAACACGAAAAGTAACAAATTTTCAAAATATCGAAAATTAAAAATTTTGTTTATTTAGCTTTCGATATTTCGAAAACCAAGGCAGATATCGAAAAATTATATTTTTATTTTTCGTCTACATTCATGAAGTTATAACAAAATTCATCATCAAAGTTGAAAATAGCTAAAATAACTGTGAATTTAACTATGCACATTCCTGTATATTTATTGTATATAGATGCTTTATTAGGTAAATAAATTTACAAAAGTACCAAGTTCCAAGTACCAAATACCATCCTCTCTCTATGGTATACCTTGTGGATATAGTAAATGTAATAATAAGCTTACCAAGCCCATTAATTTCAGTTAAAATACAAAATGTATATTCATTGTATCAATTAAATTGTACGTACGTTACCTTCATATAATTCGTGTTTTAGAAATTTGTTTTAACAGGTTTCTCTTTTATTTAATGTAGTTTTATTATCGATCAAGTGTACGACTAGATAATTGCTTAATGGTACAGTGCTCATGCCTTGTTTTAAAGGTCATATTGATCTCGGGCCATGGAGCAGTGCAACACATTTTAACCTCAAATAACCTCTAGCCCATCAAGCTTCCAAGTCTTACAACACTCAATAATGCATTTATTAACAGTGAAATATACAAAAACGGATAATTTTCAACAGCCACCCTGCTAAAAATTAACTAAGTTGATTCAACATTACGGCTCTGGTTATAGTTCATAGACATTTAATGCAGTCTGGAAATAGTAAAAATGGTACAGTAGGTATGAATTAGACAAAATAAGTTTAAAGAGGCCTTACGAAGTACTTTATTTAGCGAAAATAAACAAAACGTCGCTTTTAAAACAATTGTTTAATTTCAAAGTGGATACGATTACACAAATAGAAATAAAAAATAAAAATTTTGTGGTCACAAGACCACAAAATTGTTTATTATCGAGTCAATTTTTAATTACATCGATTCAGATATAACAAAATGCCTCAAAAATATTGAAAATGCTAAAGTGGCTTAGGAATGGGTAGCGATTCTAAGAATGTTTTGAATTGCCATATGTTTCTTAATGTTTTCCATAGCTTTAAAAAGTACCTTTGCTAACTAGCAACGACTTAAGCAATAGATGCAGAAAACATGAGCTAGAGACTTATGACTGACAAATTATGTTTTTCTAATTTTCTACAATATCCTAAAAAAGATAATACCTTAAATACTATAACATAAGTTAACTTTATAAATGTACCTTTCATTGTAAAATATTGTGTTCTATAAAGTAGTTTTATCTTTTATATTAACATTTTGCTATTAGATTTTTCAAAGTACATAAAATAAAATTTTTGTGATAAAAGGAAAGTACCGTACTGGTACTTACACACATACAGATCGTATCTATCATTAAAAATGTCAGAAACAGATTAGAAATGTTTTATTAATATATAATAATTTTATGAATGGACACTTTAATATCATCAAACCATAATGGTTACTATAATGTAACATTATAAATTATTATAACGTGTCTTTTGACATATATTATTTATTTTATTATACCATGTATATGAAATATAAAAAGGTATATTAAGTTTAGTTCCAAGTTTGTAACGCTTAAAAATACTGATGCTATGAACAAAAGTTTGGTATAAGTGTTCATAAAATCACCTAAATAGTCCATTTCCGGTTGTTTGTCTGTCTGTCTGTCTGTTGTCTGTTGTCTGTTGTCTGTTGTCTGTTGTCTGTTGTCTGTTGTCTGTTGTCTGTTGTCTGTTGTCTGTTGTCTGTTGTCTGACGTCTGTCGTCTGTCGTCTGTCTGTACGTCTGTCATAACGAATACTAAAACACGAAAATATATATCTAGCTGAAATTTTTATAGCGTGCTAAGGACGTAAAAAGTGAGGTCAAGTTCGTAAATGAGCAACATAGTTCAATTGGGTCTTGGGTCCGTAGGACCTATCTTGCAAACAGTTAGAGATAGAATAAAATATTAAATGTAAAAAATGTTCCTTTTAAAAAAATAAACAACCTTTGGTTGAAACTTTTTTTCGTAAGCGTCACTATTCACCCGTGAGAGCGCAAATCATGCGCAAATTGTATAGTATTATATGGGCATATCAGTTATATGTATATGTGTGACATGTATGTATGTGTAATGTGGCAGTGTAATCAATACTGTCTATACATGGTATTTCAACAATTAACTCATTCAATTGTTTGTTTTGACTTGTTTTATTTATTTTTTGTTAATATTTGTTTTGTCATTATGTTTTTATGTGACACTGCAAGTTTTCTAGTTTCTTTTGTGAATATTAAATTTGATAAGTACTATAGGCTGATTTATCAATTTACGTCATTTGATATTTTCCGAAAATCTTCTCACACAAAATGTTTCCTACAAACAATGATTTTAGAGTCTCGATGATCACAAAAACATACTCACTAAAAGGATTTTTAGTCCATAAAACTTTTGTATCGTAATTTATATGACGTCGTGAATGAAGAACACAGGCTGTGGTAATGAAGAAAGAACTGGTGGGATAAACATTAAATCATTGAGTATTATTAATTTTTCTACGAGTTTCCTCACTTGTAAATGTCTATTTTCTGGATAAAAGATAAATATTACGAAAATAGTTTTATGTATAAACGGATATGACATGACTACAGTAGGTACTTGATAAGAAAAATGTTTTAAAATTGTTGTGGTAATTTTTTTAAAAGTTTCCACCTTACAAAAGATATATTCAGTAAATACCCACTTTTAGGCGTGGTTAAGCAAAATGCAGGCCCTATAATTTTTTGAAATTTTGTTTCCTAAACTTCAATTTACGTAACTTGATGTTACGGTTTATTACTTGAAGTAAAAAATAAGAATCTTTAAAAAAAGTTTCGATAAAAAATAAGAATCTTTAAAAAAGTTATTATTTTGTATATTAAGGAGGATCCCTCACCAGTAATAGAAAAAAATAAATTAAAAAAATAAATAAAAGATACCCTAATTTTTTTTTATTTAATAATATGTATCGTTAACTACAACATAATAAAAATTTGGATCATTTTCTACTAATTTTTTTTTTCTATTACTGGTGAGCGATCCTCCTTAATTTGTTGGTTAAAAGTGGTGTTTAAAAACCAAGAATGTAGGTCAAGAAAAATTTGCTTTTTTCAAAAGCAGAGTCATAAAAATAAGAGAGTCGTAAAATAAGAGAGAATTATCTTCAACAAAAAAATATGTAGTACCTAAGAAAACGTATATAATAGAATGTTTTAAAACGAGCATTTTTTGTGACATTGAGTATACATACCCCGTGTCGGACCATTCCGTTTTTTTGAATATAAGAGGGGAAATTTGTAAAAAATCATCCTGTATCTAATATATTATAGTTGATATCTATGCGACATAAATAATGTTTACTCTTTTAAAATCGATAAAATATCAAAAACTATTTACAAATATGAGAGTAGATATTTAGTGAATACAAATTGTAAACCATAGAATTTGAAGTGTCATCTTATGTGTGCCAAATCTATCCATTTAAAAAACCATCACCCAATCATTACAGAGGTGAAACAATTTATAATTTAAAATTATAAAATAAATTTACAACATCAAATTTTAGACAGTTTTATCAAAAATTTCAAAGTAGAATTTTTTAACCCGGCGCGGGCGTCATTGTGTCTGGGTGTCATAAACCCAACAATTTTTAAAACCTAAATAACAAACTAAGTAGGCTAGTTGCTGCTCACATTAGTTGCAATCTTTGACCTCTTTGAGAGTATTTCCTAAACTAAATGGCGGGTAAGTTATTCCGTCCAAAATGGCAACTTAAAATTTATATAATACAACGTGTATCTTGTTTTTTAATATTTATTAGGGAAATTTCACATTCATTTTCACTGTTTTACAAACTTATTAGTTTTTTTAAGTGTGCTTGTCGCCGCGGCGGAGTTTGGTTACGGTGGAGCGCGTATCACGCCTATGAAGAGCTTGCGGGTAAGTTATACCCTGTCACAAGGCCACGAAACATTTATAAATACAGTTTAGTTTTTTTCAATTTCTGATGATAAATTCAATCATTTTATAATAAATAAATGTTTAATTTTCATCAATTTCAACCTATTTCCCTTATATAGAAAGGCATTAATTTAGTGTAGAAGATTGATTCAGTGTACAATAATGTACATGGGTAAAATAACGTCAGGTTAAAGGGCATCACACATTTAACATTGCTATGGCTTTTGGTTTAAATTTCTTGAAACCGTAGATAAAGGACAATACCGTAGATAAAGGACAATAAGTATTGTCATCTTGACCAAAGACTAATCAAATTGTCATAAATAGATAATTGTAGCAAAATACATGCAACTTTATGCATTTAATGTTCTCATAATATTGTTATACGGGCAAAAACCGTCTCAAGCTTCATTTCAAAGTTTTGTTAAAAAAGAAATTTTTTATTAAGAGTATTTTCAGCTGAATATTATGAAAATTTAGCTTGTTTTTAGTTAGAAATATCCCTTATTTGTTTAGGCATTTGTCTACGAGCTGTAACTTCAGATGCGCAAGACACACGTACCCAAAGCTTTTATTTTTACAATCATCTAAAGCTTAATGATCGTGAATTACTCTTTTAAACCTATTTGAGGCCTAAAATATCCTCCGTGTTCTTGTTTGTACCTCTACCTGAGCCGGTAAAAAAGTTTGATTCCCACTGGAATAAACTTATAACTAAAGAATTTTGAAATTTTGGATTTAATAGTTTTGTAGTATGGAATTTGCAATTGAAAATTTGTAATTTTACAACTAGAGTATGACGTATTTAATTTCATTTTAATCATTACGCATAACGAAGGATAAGTTAGGTTATATTGGCTGACCACGAGGGACACTTATGTCATATTACCCATTGCGATATCATTATGTTTTTTAACCCTTTCTGTTGATAATTTCATTTATCAGTTCCTTTTTCATGCATTTACCATGCACTACCCCAGCCCATCACAGCTATTAGTTTAACTAATTGTAAATGTGACGGCAGGAATCGAGCCCGCTACTCTAGGCGTGCGCCGTACGGAATACGGCTATTGCTTCCGATTTCGATAAAACTCTGTATTTAAGGTAATTTTGAGCCAAAAAATACAAAAATCGGGTTTATGTATCGAGTAGATGCATAGATTCTTCGAAAATCGCTCTTCGTGTCCAATTTTGGATAATATCTCAAAAGCCACACATCCAACCATTAAATAAACCCGATTTTTGGATTTTTTGGGTCAAAATTATCTTATATATTATAATAAATTTTATCGATATCGAAGGCAAAATAATTTTTTCGATTTTTTGCAATTTTCTTAAGGGGTTACCCTTAGAAAAAATCGAAAAAATCGGGATAAAAAATTTTGTTTCCGATTTCGATAAGACTCTGTATTTAAGGTAATTTTGACCTAAAAAATACAAAAATCGGGTTTATGTATCGAGTGGATGCATAGTTTCTGCTAAAATCACTCTTCGTCTCCATTTTTTGATCATATCTCAAAAGCCACGCATCCAATCATTAAATAAACCTGATTTTATTATTGCAAGTAATATAATGGGAAGATAAGTTGAAGCAAGAAAGGTGTAGGTTATAACATTCTAATCTTTGTTTGGAAAGTTAAAATTTCCCGAGCGGATAGCTACTAGCATTATATGATTACTAACTTATCATTTCTTGTTTTATTTACCATATACATTGTAAAGAAAGTATAGGATTTTATTGAATGTGCAAAGTGCGAAACCACATCATATTTTTTTAAGTGAAAACTTCTGTACGGACGATAATTTTTCGCCCGACTTGAAAACATTGTGTGTTGTTACTTTTTTTACATATTTATAATAGTTTTAGATACACACGTAAATAATTTCAATTTAAAAATTACGAAATTTTACTTATTACACTATACATAATTAATTAAAAAATTTTAAAAAAAACACAGTTATTCCAAAGTTTTTATTTCCGTCTCAGTATCGCCATGTCATTATACTCTTCGCCGTGTTTTCATATTTTTATTGCATTCCTGTAAACTAGAAAAATCTTAAGATGAGTGATGATCTTTCCTGCTACATTCTTGTTATTAAACAGAATTCACTCCAACCTGAATAAACAAGCCTTTCGTTATGGAAAGTTTTCTCATCACATAATTTAATTGATAAACTTACTACCTATTACGATGATTTTGTTGCAGACTGGCAGACATTTGGACCATTGACGCATCAAACATTGTTTTTTTATTTGAAAGTTTAAAACTCCAGCACGGGTTTCCCAACTTTTGTAGTGTAATAGAGTGTATGATGAAGGTAGGTATAGTATGCTCTATCAGTTTGTCAGTAAATGACAGATTGTTTGTATTACATTCGAAACACTTATAGAATATAATCGACTTGGCTGTGTAAAGGAAAGTAATATAGTAAGCCAATCTTTTGGTAAACATTGAGATTAGAAATATTAGTTTTGTGTTATATGATGATTCATTTTAAGTGAATACCGGTGTACAGGATGTATACTAAAAGTTAAGAACTGTACGAACGATACAATCGAGTAAATATAACACAAAATCATTTTTTGAATTTCATCTCTTAAAGGAGCAAAAAGAGATATTAAAGATGAAAAATAAAGTAATTACCTATTATCGAAATTACTTGAAATTTAGTATCCATGCTCTTCAATTCAATTAAAAAACCCATCAAATACTGCACTCATTATTCGTGATAATTTCGTCAAAAACTCAACCCATATCGTTCCGCAATCACCGCATTCACCAGATCTGGCGCCATGCGACTTCTGGCTGTTCAGAAAGCTCAAAAGACCGCTCCGGGTACACCGTTTTGATTCGATAGAGGAGATTCAAGCCGCAGCGAAGACGGAACTGAAGGCAATTCCGGAAAGTGACTACAACCAGTGTTTCGAAAATTGGAAAATTCGTTGGCATAAATGCATTGAATCGGGAGGGGATTACTTGGAAGGGGATGCAATTGATTTGGAAGAATAAATAAAGAATTTTCAAAATAAATACAATGTCACCTTATTTTTTGGGAACATATATAAAAAAAAATGAAATTAGGAACTACACACCTCTATCAACTGATCGAATTGCATTACAAAATAAATATAATTTTATTACAAATAGAGTGGAATGTGGTTCTTTAAACCTAAAAATGCAAATTGAGCATTTTTATCCGATCAATTGGTTTTAAAAAATATGATTTATGTAAAAATTAAAAAATAGTTGACATACAAGTACAAATAATCAATAAAATATCAGTCAGGTTTAATTTAATAATAACAAACACGGCATTTATTACAAACGATTAACTTTAATAATTTGATTTTCATGGTAAATTTCATTACAAATTTACATTTAGTTTTTTTATTCTACTCTACTGTGTATAATTGAATAAACAAACATGCGACGAACATTTACGTGCAAATATACAGATTTGTATAATATTACGTGGTACGTTGTACGAGACATATAGAGTTGCACTAGTAATAAAGGGTTATTGACTTTTATTACTTTAAATGTAAATATTTTACACAACTATTATTCACCTCTGGAAACAGAGTTGATGTCTGGTCACTGTTGCCACTTGGGATGTGGAAATCAAAGACATAGATAATGGACTTAGTGTTCACCTAATTCACTTCTGGAAACAGAGTTGATGTCTGGTCATTGTTGCCACTTGGGATGTGAAAATCAAAGACATAGATAATGGACTTAGTGTTCACCAAATTCACCTCTGGAAACAGAGTTGATGTCTGGTCATTGTTGCCACTTGGGATGTGAAAATCAAAGACATAGATAATGGACTTAGTGTTCACCTAATTCACCTCTGGAAACAGAGTTGATGTCTGGTCATTGTTGCCACTTGGGATGTGAAAATCAAAGACATAGATAATGGACTTAGTGTTCACCTAATTCACCTCTGGAAACAGTGTTGATGTCTGGTCACTGGTGTCACTTGGTATGTGAAAATCAAAGACATAGATAATGGACTTAGTGTTCTCTATTCCGCTGTGTAGTAAATACCGAGCAAGAAACTATGAGAGGTAAAGCGAAATTTCGGCCAGTATTTCTCTTCCTCTTTCTAGAATTTCTACAGACCAATAGAAATGGGGTAGGTATTGGCCACACAGCCACTGTTTCTTTTTACACAGCGGTCAATTTTGTATTGCTCAGTCCATTCTCTATGTCTTTGGTGAAAATAATACATATATAAAAAAAATACATGTTTGTATCTATCGAAAATTCGATCCACAGATGGATTGCCTGATCAGTTCTTTTGCACAACCGTTAATTGCAATGATATGAGATTAGATTATTGTTTTCTATTGTCATAAGTTGATTTATTAAGACTTAAATAAATTTGTTTGTTTGTTATTTATTTTATAATTTTATAATAATAATTATAATAATAATAATAATAAAATATATTTGTTTATAATCTTACAGATGAGGAAATATTTTTCTAATGCCGGTTCTTAGCCTAGCTAGGAGACAGTTGATAACCAAACTGCCCCAAGTTGCTAGATACGAGCACACACAAAAATTCAGTTCCAAAATAGGAATATCTTATCTTAAATTATTTCCAAATTTTTAATATGCTCACCATATATCAGTTAATGTACAGAATAAAATATCAAACTTGAAACAATATGTATATAATACAATATATAAAACAAACAATTTGTTGATCCAATTTCAATTTATATATAATACGATCATTATTATATATTGTATGTATATATAAATGAATATAATGCTGTAGAATATAATATAAGTGTTGTAAAGTGTTCTAAATTCAAATATTATATCCATTTTATTATAAAACTTAATAATACAATACAGGGTGATAATAATAAGTATACCGTATTTTAAAAAATAATAATATCAACATTTTTTGGTTCGTTCATTAGTCTTCGATATTGTACTGGCGAACCACCATTGATACATGCATTAAAATACTATTAAATTATAAAGGCTATTAAATTATAAGGGCATATCGTTTGAATTTATTAGTTCGTAAACGTAAAATTTCTCCTTGTTGCTCACTTTGATCGCCATTCCCATTGAAATTAAAAGAATAAGAAAAAAAAAGCATTGATTCTCTCTCACGGGGAAATAAAGATGTTTACGATGTTAAAGATGTTTCAAACAAAAGTTGTTTATTTTTTTATAAGGAACATTTTTTCAAGACCCAATTGACCCATGTTGCTCCTTTACTAAATCAAAATCACTCATTACGACCTGAGGACGCTATCAAAATAGCGTGCTTGATATCTCTTTTCGTTTTTGAGTTATCGTGATCACCGACGAATAGACGAACGGTCAAACGGATTAATTAAATTTTGTTCGTATCACAATATTTCTAAGTGTTACTTGAGACTGAAATTAGTATACCTTGATATATATGTAAAGTATACAGGATATTAAAACGATATAGTAATAAAAAAAGTAATTTCTAACGTCTTTTAAAAAAAATGTAAACATAGAATAAAATGTCATTGAGAGACATGTCTAGAAATTCGTGATTGGCTTATTTATAGATTAGGCAAGTCTTGTCAAGCGGTTGTGTCAAGTGTGACCTTTGACGAACTTGAATATTTTATCGATTAGAACAGCATAAAATGTAGTCCAATTTTTTGGTATTATAATAGAAATATCATACTGAAATTTTAAAAACGTTCTCAGGACATAGAAAGTAAGGTCGAGTTCGTAAAAGAGCAACATTGGTCATGGATCGTAGAAAAATTGGGTCTTGGATCGTAGGACCACTCTTGTAAATCGTTAGAGAGAACCAAAGTTTAAATGTAAAATATGCTCCTTATCAAAAAATAGACAAAAATAATTTTATTTAGAATGTGGACTAAAAACTTTTTCCGAAGCATATTTTTTTTAAACTATACAATTTTGATAAAATTATATATGAAACATGTATCATTTTTCTAATATTTCTTTGTCATTGAAAACATAATTTTTGTACTGTCCTCATTGGTATAAACATGTTTTTATTATACGGGTGTGATAATATACTAAAATATGTACTCTTTTCTCTCGAATGTGTATTTATAAAATATTTATGAGAGACAAATTCTTGATAATAGAAAATTTATTGAATACAATATTATATGTTGACATAATAATAATTGTATTATCGAAAACAATAGAAATGAATGACTATGACTCAATGAATATCTATTCATCTTTTTCTTCACTCATGCAAGACAAGTACTCTGTTTCTGCACTGTTTTCCGTGCGTCAAATTGCTAAGTATTATGCTTGTGAATCAAATTTATTTATCGCACTAAGAGCATACTTAGGTTTCTGCCATTGTAGAAAAAAACGTAGAGAGTATACTTATCTTGTATTGCAGAGAAAGAAACTGAAATGAATGCACGTTCTATGTGAATGCAAAAGCCTCTATCACAAACGAAAATATATCTGGAAATGGATTGATTCCCACTCAAGTAAAATAAAAGAAATATCGTCCAAGAAGAATCGTTACAGCTTTAAGAAGTTTCTTAAATCTGTAACGATTCTGTAGCACCTTTAAAACCAAAGAGGTACAACAGATCAAACTGGTTATAGTTGAAATGACCTAGTATATGGTCTGTAGTTAAAATAACCTAATAAGACTTACTCCTAACTGAGATCTACTCTAATTTATATTGTATCCATAAGAAAAATAGTGTATACAACTCGTGCAGGTTTTGAATAACATCCTTGAGTGGTAAAAGTACTCACTTCGTCGGTAGGGGCTATGTTAAAGACATCTACGATAATTGAACCAGCTCCTACGTTATCAAATTAATCGTTCAACAGCCTGTATAAGTTATTTTGTGTTTCGTAGCCAAAATATTAATTATACTGCCTATGATCTATGTAAGACAAATTTGAAGGTGAAATTCTTTTTTTCTTGTGTTAGATTTTTCCGGCTGGTTATTTCACTCTTCGCTTCTTTTGAGTTTTAATAATATGATAACACATTTTGATAGGCGTATAAAAAATTTTAAGGTCAGTTTTTAAGACGATATTCAAATATGCCGTTACGGGTAAAAGGATCTCCTTTACATACGTTAAAATGATCCCTATTTTGTGTGTAAAACTATAACAGTTAAATTGATCCACAATCATGTGCCGGGTCTTGAATGTGTTGATTTAGATGATTTTACCAGTGATTTTCGTTTTCCTACTAATCGTTGATGCAATGTAAAAGAACAATTAATATTTTATGTCAACTGTTTGGTAAAAAATAAAATGAGTTAATTTTACCTACCTATTCTCACAAGGTCAGTTAAACGATCCCTTTGGAGTAATATTGATAAAAATTTGAACAAATCAAAAGAAATTGACATGCTAATATTGTAACACTTCAATAAAGACACCAAAAATTTCTCGACGTTATACATATCTCGAATAGTTTTGCTAAAAATTACATTTTTTCTTAGGGGGATCATTATAGGACAACTTCTCCTACTTCTAACTCTTCTTTCGTGTGTAATTGACAATTTATGATACTAGTTGTACAATATACTATCATTATTTATAAATTGCAATCATTATTTTATATTTACTGTCAGATAATATGACACTTCATTTATCAAAGTTAATCTAAGAACCGTTTAAAAAAAATTATAAATTCATTTTTTTTCATTCTAAATGTTGTAGAAATAGATATGTACCTAATGAAACTGACTTACAAACTGTAAAAAGTGTTGTTCATGTAAGATATACCAGGCTAATTTTTTTATTTGATTTGAAAATCTCTAGCTAGATAATCCGAGTAAAAATTTCGAGGAAGAAATGTTTCGATGTAATTCAATTATTAACTCTTGTTTGTAAATGTCATAAATGATGTAGTGGTTAAATAAGATTGAGATGACGAAAATTTCAGGTTGTTTATTATTTTATACTGAATAATTTTCTTAAGTATAAATTCTATCTCTTATCCTTTCAGAACATTAGCTGAATGTTCCTGAAATTCATCGCCAAATTCGAGGTTTTCCGAAAATGTAAACCTCCAAATAAAAAAAAACTTATTACGGTCTTTACGGAAAACACTTTGTTGAAAAAAAATTAAACTGGATTTTTGATAAACAGCGAATATTTTTAATTTAATTTTTAACGACGTGACATCTATCATTCAAAAGTGGCGTTCAAGGAAAACTATGTTGTTCTATCAAATATGTAAATTCAAATATTATAGAAAATATCTCTTTTGAATTCGGTTAGGTATCACACAAGTAAATACTCAATTTCATACAAAAAATGAAATACTTAAATCATAGAAGACATTGCGAAAAAAGTGTGCACAAAATAAAACTGAGTTGGAAAAAATAAAAAAAGAATGGATATTCATCAGTAATAAAGCTACCATTTTCATTCTTTTTGTTGTTCTACTGCAAGCCTGCGTTCGTTAGATTACTAAACTATACCATATTGCACCATAATATATAGCTATAAATATATATACAGGGTTTTTTAGCATAGCTAGTCAAAGGCGTTTTTTAAAGGAGGAATCATAAGATAACATAAAACTATATTTTTAATAATATATTTGCATCGGAATTTATAAAAAACAAATTTCATGTTTATACAAGCTCATAATTTTCTTGTCAGTAAAATCATTATATAAATTTAGTATTGAAAACAAATGAAAACAAACAATTGATTGAGTTAATTGTTGAAATACCATGTACAGACAGTGTGGATTACTCTGTCACATTACACATATACTCAATGTCAAAAAAATGCTCGTTTTAAAACATTCTAAGTGTTACTATTATAACATAGCATATGATGAGTACGCTTAGAATATTTTAACTGTGGCATTTTTTTTGACAGTGAGTATACATACATGTCACACATACATAACTGATATTTCCAAACAATACATATTATACACTTTGCACAAAATTTGTTAATTTTTTTATAAGGAACATTTTTTACATTTTAACTTTTGTTCTATCTCTAACGGTTCACAAGATGGGTCTTACGGACTCAAGACCCAATTGACCTATGTTGCTCATTTACGAACTCAACCTTACTTTTTACGTCCTAAGCACGCTATAAAAATTTCAACTTGATATCTCTTTTCGTTTTTGAGTAAACGTGATGACAGACGGACAGACAAACGACAGATGACAGACAGACAGACAGACAGACAACCGGAAGTGGACTAATTAGGTGATTTTATAAACACCTATACCAAAATTTTGTTCATAGTATCAATATTTTTAAGCGTTACAAACTTGGGACTAAACTTAGTATACCTTGGTATATTTCATATACATGGTATAAAAAAACATTATTAGAGAAGGGTTAGATAATATTTTTTGTGTTTGTATATTATTAAATTGATATTATACCTACTAAAAAACATTAGCTATCCCCTCTCCAATGGTTTTCTTTGAATACTAAATTTATACAATGATTTTAGTGACAAAAAAAATTATGAACTAGTATGTTATATTATCATATGACTCCGCCTTAGACTAGCTATGCAGAAAAACCCTGTATATATTATTAGATTAATTTCCCATTCTAGGTCTGTCATAAAGCTCCGACTACATACTACAACCTGAAATAGCACAACAAATGGTAGCTATATATATTGTACAAATTTATATAGTAAATCTTTTGTTAACAATTTTTTTTTAATCAATTAGGTTCTATACGTAACAAAAATTTCATTCGGTTTTTTTCTAATCCACATATAAAATGTTTTTATGTAATATATATCCGAAGATAAAACATAGGTAAAAAGTATTGTAGATATCACTTTTTTATAAAATGTACAGGCAATGAAAATGTATGTGTGTTTTTTTTAACTAATCCATAAGTTTTTCATAGAGTCAATTTAATGAAAATCAAGTTTCCTGGTTTAATTAAATTTCATCGATTTCATCGATTAATTCGAAAATGTCACAAACTTCCAAAATATGATTTGTACAAAAACTCAAAAACTATTGTTGCTAAAATTTAAAAGCAACTTCTTATATTATTTTAAACGTCTCGAAGATTCCCATCTTTACATGTTGTCTTTTAAATCATCAGAAATATTAATCCTGTCTGAAAAATAAAAGGTTCTACTAAAATCACCTTTTCTACAAACGCTTTTTTGAAGAAACATTCATCTATCTCTCTGTTGATGACGTATTAATATGTGAGCTGTCAGTTGGTTCACTACAGGTGTAATACCATACAAAATATAAGTAATTAATACCATACAGTATGTCAACAAGTCTGACAAGCCACATACAATGACGTCAAGTCCGTTTTAGAAATTTGATTTTCTCTCACTGAATTTGTACTTTTATTAATTATTTTTAAGTAATTAAATTAATTACTTAAATATTAGTTTAGTTCTAATGTCCAGCCAAAAAAGTTACAGAAAATATATTTGAACCAAATTTAAATTTCATGAATACTTATTACCTATTCCTCATTTCAAATCCAGGTAATACTTACAAATTAGAACGTAACACTTAGAAATTAAATGTACTTTTAAATTAAATTTTTAAGTACCTACCCATAAATATTATTTACAAACACATATTTAGGTTAAAATATAAGTAACTTTAAAAATAATATGAAATATTTTATTATTAATAAATAATAATAATCATAACTACTTCATAATTTAATGTTCCCTCATTATTGGCATCGATCCAAAATTTGTTAGTTCGTAAATCTAACTATAAACTGACTTTTTTTTTATACGATTAAATCATTTCTTTACTTTTTTTACTCTTAAATATTTACAAAACAAACGCACATGATCAAACATCATCTCTTGCGCGACTTACTGACATCATTCATAGTACAGTTATTTATAGATAGTTCGTTTATTATATTCGCAGTATTCCATGAATTATTTTCATGTCAATTTAAATTATTTCAATCAAATAGTCGTTTAAAGCAGTTTTGTTAAGAAACTAATAAAAATACAAACAAGTCGAAAGTAAAAATATGTGTTTAGATATTTAAAGATATCTGAAAAGCTTTTGTGGATTGGATTCTCAAATTAGCAAATGGTAAAATTTCGAAATAAGGAAGACTGTGTGCGGGGTAATTTTTGAAAAACTCTCTTTTTTACGCAAGAGATATTAAAAATTGGCTCTTTCATTAACTGGTCCAACCAGTCCCGACTATATGCTTTTAGGAAACTATGTAAACTATAAGCAAAAATCAATTCCTCAATTAAACAAGTGAAAACAAACAATTGACTGACTTTATTGTGGAAATACCATGTATAGACAATGTTGATTACACTGTCACATAAACATAACTGATATTACCATATAATACTTACTAAACAATTTGCGTCAAATTTGCGCCCTCACGGGTAAACAGTGATGTTGACGAAAAAATGGTTCAAACAAAAGTTAACGGTTTACAAGATGGGTTTTACGGGCCCAAGACCCATGACCCATGCCCATTGACCCATGTTGCTCATTTACGAACTCGACCTCACTTTTTACGTCCTAAGCACGCTATAAAAATTTCAGCTTGATATCTCTTTTCGTTTTTGAGTTATCGTGTTGACAGACAGATGAACAGACAACCGGAAATGGACTAATTAGGTGATTTTATGAACACCTTTATCAAAATTTTTTTCGTAGCTTCAATATTTTTAAGCGTTACAAACTTGGGACTAAACTAAATATACTATGTATATTTCATATATATATGGTATAAAAATAACAGTATTTAAATTAAATTAAATCGAGGCCACAAAAAAGGAGATACGACATTTCTATAAAGAGATCAAAATAAATCACATTTTAGAGTTTATTGAATACATTCATTGAAGGAAAACAGCTTTAGTAAAGTGTTTCTGCTTTTAAAGTTGAATTTTTAGTTAAATGACCAGACATGAAATGAAGACCGAAAAGTGTTTCTAAAAGAAACTTTTAGAAGATTTAAAAAAATTTGAACATAACTTGTACACTATTAATATAAAAAATAAACTATTTCTAAGATTATTCGCATTGAAGTACGTAAAATTTGAATGTAGCCAAATACTCGACTTGACTGAATCAATGAACTGTATAGGCGCCATTATTCAAAAAAGTTGCCAAAAATTTCCATAATAAACACAATATGATACGATGTTTTATTATTATTTTATAATGTGTGTAATTAGGCTACATCCGGGAAAAATTTATTTTCATTTATGAAAATTTATTGATTACTTTAATATCAAATTAACGCGAAACAACTGTAGATATTATAATTTGACGATTTTTCTACAAATTGATTTTTTAAAATTTGTTTAGAAAATCAATTAGAATCTTTTAAACATTTTTCAAATTTGAAAAGCAATCACTCCAATTTAAACCAGTGAAAACAAACTACTATGAGTTAATCGTTCAAATACCACGTATACACCGGTATTAATTGATCATGTTAAAAAAGATAGCCACTCTAAGATAGCCATAGTCGTGAATTTATAACACTACTGTGGTCTCACACACGCATAACCTGATAGTCTCATATAATACATTCTAACTATATTATGTTCTTACCTAATTTGCGCCCTCACAGGTAGACAGTGATGCTTACGAAAAAATGTTGCAGATAAAAGTTGTTTAGTTTTTTATAAGGAACATTTAAACTTTTGTTCGAGCGGTTTACACGATGGGTCCTACGGACATTATGCCCATTTGAGCTATGTTGCTCTTTTACGAACTTAACCTCACTTTTTACGTCATAAGGAGACTATAAAAATTTGAGCTCCATTTCTCTTTTCACTTTTGAGTTAGTGTGTCCACAGACAGATAGACAGACGGACAACCGAAAATGGACTAATTAGATGATTGTCTGTAGTCGCATCAGCGTTACAGGAGGGATAATACTGTAGATAATAAGTTATAAGAGCTTAAATGGCCGAGCGGTCTAAGGCGCTAGTTTTAGAACGTTAGACTATTTATTTACGGTTTGGGTTGCGGGTTCGAATCCAGACAGCGGCAGAGTGACCAATTTATAATGCATGGGAGTGCAAAATTGATCACATTGTCGTCGCTTGGATAAGAACGAAGTAACCGACTCCATCTACATCAAAAATGTAATTGTAAATATGTAATGGCATAAATAAAGATTAACAAATAATGATGTGGGTGGCCTCTGTGATTAGGCATGCGTAACAAAAACGGAGGTTAAACCCCCATTATTATTATTAATAAGTTATAAAAAAATCAGTTCAGTATAATTTTTAGGAACAGTGACAGATGTAAAAAATTCAAGTTTCTCTCAAATTTTCTAGTCATTATATGACGTCCAACAAAATTGCTATGTTTAACAACTTTGAATTGACTCTTTTATTAATCCATTTATTTTGCCAAATATTGAAACAACATACATAGAAGCCCAAATTGTAATAATGAAGCTTTCATCAAAAGCTTTATATGTATAACGAAATAGTAAGTATATTGTGGTAATTTCGACATGAATACTTCTGAAAAATTACTGTCTGGATTTATATGGTATCATCTATCTCATGTGATTGAATGTCGGTTATAAATCTCTTTGTTATGCGTCGATTGAATTTACATAATATATGTTGTCGAAAGACTCGTAAAAAAAAACTTTGTTCATTTACAAATATTTGTAACACCCTTTCAAATACACATCAATCCCTTTTTTTGGTATATAATAAAATTGTTCTGTAATTTATTTTTGTAGATTTTCTTGTTGATAAAGAATAAGATACATATTCGATTTAAGATCTGAATTCTTATAAATGGAGCTGGGCAAAATTAGAATATGTGATGAAAATATTACGTACCCCTAAAAAAAATTGCAAAAAATCGAAAAATTTTTGTTATCTCCAATTACGATAAAACTCAGTATATAAGGTAATTTTGACCCAAAAAGTACAAAAATCGGGTTTATTTGTTGACTGGTCGAATAGTTTTTGAGATACGGACCAAAATCGATCCAAACATTGCGATATCTCCGAAACTATACCCACCCGATTCGCCGGGCAATTGCAAAGACTATTTCGTTATAAACTTCACTTCATTTACCATTTACATATTTCCACTTTCGTGCACAATTTCGTTGGTTTTAATTTTTGGTGCGATATCCTAATTTTTGTAAACAAAAAAACACCCATTATCCGCTGATAATTAATGTAACTCTCATGGTAACTCCGCTAAGGAGAAGAATTATTTTTTTAATATTGTAAATATTGTATATTAAAAAACCTTGGCAACATTATAACATGTACATTGTACAACATTGTAACATGTACATTTATATTTGTCTATAAAATTATTAACATTCAGTTCCCATATATAAAATTCGCATCCCCTTCTGAGCCCCTTAGTGGATGAATTTCCAAAAATCCCTTCTTAACGCTCACTTACGTTACTTAAAAAACGTGTGTACAAAATTTCAGGCTTCTACTCCCACCGGTTTCAGCTGTGTCTTGATCGATCAGTCAGCTTCCATTCTTATATATATAGATTACGCTAATAAAAGCTGATAAACATATACATAAATGCATGAATACTACGTCATTTAAACATCTGTATTCCAACCATATTCGTTTCAAGATAGATAAGAAAATATACAGCATTAAATTTATAATAGCAATCAATAATATTATGTTGATTTTCAATTTTAGTACTCAAAGTTATAACTGAAATTCAACTGTAATTTATGCGTACAAATGCTTTTAAAATAAATATCATTTTGAAATTGTATTCTCTATCCGATAAAAGATCGAAATCGATTGTTTACGATAATACTATTATTTGTATTTATGTTATGTATTCGTAAATTGTGTATTTACAAAAGCAAATACAAATTTCGATGATAGAAATGGTGTAAGAGAACGTCACCAAAACTATAGCTAGAAACTATAGTTAGAAAACTAACTTGCCATGCCGTCTTACTCACTTCAATTTCCTAGGTTTTCTTACTTATTGATAATGCAAACTCTATTCTCCACTGTCTCTTTTGCACTCCGAACTCGATTTTTAATATCTGCTCTACCATACTCCAATTATCATTGTACGTCGTTTTTCATTTTCAGCCTATATATGCCTGGTCCTTTGGGGCGCTCTAGAGCCCAACAACGATTTTAATGAACCAATTTAAATGATTCTTTCATCTATCGATTTGTATATTTAAGAGCTATTCAATAAGACACCATTTAACATAGCTCGTCGATTTTCATTTTTTATTTTTCACAGTATGGCGTCTTCTGGTAGCCACATTGAATTTTCATAACTGCCATATCATCAGTAACCTTTGCAATACTTAGAACAATCGATTGACGTAAGAATCCTCAAAATCGGTCCGCATGTTTGATTTCTAGTGTGTCACACATAGAAACATACACACACATATACATTTAAAGACTGATAAACACATTTGCCACTTCTTTGCGTCGCACAGTCGGGTAATAATGAATAGTTTTTGATAATTAATGAACTAGCAGATTCCATAGTAGAAGCAAATGCATGCTTTTGTTTAAGCAGTCATTTCGAAAGTCTCATCGATTATAATTTATTTACGTTATTGAATATAGAATGAAAACGGTGAATTTTAAACGGCAACATGCGGTGACTCTGATTTATTAAGGCTTGAAAATTTACAGGACACCAATAAAAACATAGTAAATCATTGTCCCCATATATTATAAATGTGAAAGTAAGGATGTTTGTTTGTTTGTTTGTTTGTTTGTTTGTTTTTTTTTTTGTTACGCTTTCACGAAAAGAGTACCATATGGCTCATACATCAGAATAACACATGAGCTATCCCTATTTATTATAAATGTAAAAGTAAGGATCTTTGTTTGTTTGTTATTATTCATGTAGTTCACTTATTTTTCGAAATAAATATGAATTCCAAAGATTCCCAACAGCTGATGTCATTTGCGTGATGATCAAAGTTCCGTTAGGATCATGAATCAAATGGAAGAAATATCCCCTACTGCCTGTCTTCTGTACACCTCTGACTGTATAATATTTACAGAAATATATAAGAAAGAAATTGTAAACTTTATTTTAACCACTTTAGGGCTACAAACAATTATATATGAATTTGCATTAAAATTGTTTTCTGAATAAAGATTTTTGATATAGCAAAACTACTATCCCATAGCTATTATATTACTACTATCCTGGATAGTGTATACATATTATAGATGGATAGTAGAAAATATAAATTTATGGAAATAATATTCATAGACAACACGAAACAAGAAAAGTATTGGAAAGTTTTTGCATTCAAAATAATAATAACATATCGTATTGCTTTTTCTCTAGTTTCAAGTTTATATAAACAAAGAAAAATATAGAAATAGAATGGGAATTCAAAAATATATGCTGAGTCGAGTACCTACAGCAACACAGCATGCATGCTTATTCAATTTCTCATATTTTATAAACAGGATTCCGTAGAGTTAAAAATTAAATTAGGAAAATATATTTTTAGCAATACACTTATTTGAAACGATTCTAGGCCTTCCAACAATAATTTCTTCCTGGCTCGATAGTTTTTATTCATGCTTATCGCTTTATGCATTGTTTACCCGCGAAGGCGCAAATTGAGTAAAGAAACTTTATAAAGTATGTATGTAACTATTGTATTTAGGTATCTGTATACTGAAGAACTGAGAGGAAAGATACTCTTAGAACTTTGTGTGTAAGAGTGGCTATCTTTCTTTACTTACATGACGTAAAAAATCAAAGCATTCTGTAATCAACACTATCTTTACATGGTATTTAAACAATTAACTCAGTCAATTGTTTGTTTTCATTGGTACATAATAAAATGGAGACATTTAATCCAAAAATAATACAAGATCTTAAATTTTACGATAATATTGCTCCGAAAATAATATATCTTTTATTATTTTCGGATAAAATTTCTCCAAATTATTATAGAAACTATTAGATATTTTGTCACGTTTTCTTCCACGCACAATAGGCTTAACACTCAAGTTCAAATTACTGAATATGCGTAAGGACACTATTCCATTTTCTTAAACATTACATTACTGAACCTCTTATGGTATAGATATTTCATATTTGACTGATTTTAGTGTCTTCCCTATTTATAAGGGTACGAAACACGTTGTATAGTGTAAGTTGTTGATATTTTGTACCTACGGATTCAAAAGTAATTCCACTCTTAGGTCTAGGACCAGTATACATTTTAGAAAGTCAATTTAACGAGTACAAAAAATTGAGCGGCTGTTGTGAAAATCACGTGTTATAGCTTTTCCGATAATGTTTATATCAGGCCATCTAAATGAATATTCATAAATTTTAAGCATATGGTGCAATGAACATTTTTGGGGCCCCCAAAACAAAATGCTCCGACTATGAGCATTTACTTGTAAAAATTTGATTTTATCTTTATCTCAAATCCACTATTTACTCAAATCCACCAACAGGGTTGGGTTGTTCCTTACAAAAAAATAATATCCTTTTTTTGTTTTTCCTATAGAAATTTATACACTTAATAAAGTTTTGAACTTGAAGTTTTATCCGTGGCATTAACCGAACATTAACACGAAATTTAAACTTATTCGAACGTTTAAATGTATCAGATTTTGAATGTGGGTCATCTTAAGAACATACCCAAGTTATGCGCAAGTACCTACCTTAGTATCAGAACAAAAAATTTGAAAGCGTAACCAAAGAACTCACTTACTTTCTTTTTGTGAGTTGTAAATCTAAAATGAGCTATTAAATGTTTTGGTTTGACAAAGAATTCTTAAAATTTTATGAATGAAATGACTTCTTTACTTGTGTGACATCTTGTGCACATTCACAATATATAAAATCATTGAAGAATATCTGTGTTTAGTTGAATATGCTTGTTTAGATATACAACTTGTTGTTTTATAAATGCACAAAAGAAAATCAAAGTATGTGTTTTCACTGTTAGTCGCATCAATGAATGCTTTTAGTCGGGAGTCCTCAACGACAGCTCTGATTTTGAAGATTTTTTTTTTACAAAATTATTCTTTTTGTATATTATTTAAAATCAGAAACATTTCAGATGGGAGTAATAATCTAGAGGGGGAATAGACAATGCTGCGACTGATATATCGACGCTCAGCCTAAATCGCTAATGATAGAAGTTTGAAATTTCGAGAAGATATTGATTTTATACTGCAGGTGTCTCATAAGATAGGATTTCTCCCCTAAATTCATCCCCAAAAAGGGTGAAATAGAGGATGAAAGTTTGTATAGCAATAAAAATTTATTTAAACTTTTGGTGCTGAATCCTAACTTTTTTGAAAATAAAATTAAACCATTTTAATTTATGATAATGTATCATTCTATAGGTGAAAGAATTTTTAAAATCGGTTAAGTAGTGAACTCAAAATGACGGTTTTATATATTTTCATACAAACTTTCATCCCGTGTTTCACCTTTTTAGGGGATGAATTTCGAAAAATCCTTTCTTATGTGACACCTACAGTATAAAATCAATATCTTCTCGAAATCCCAAACTTCTATCATTAGTGATTCAGGCTGGGCGTCAATATTTCAGTCGCAATATTGCCTATTCCCGCTCGCTTCAGATTCCCCCCCCCCCTCCACCAGAAATGTTTATGATTTTAAATAATATACAAAAAAAATCATTTTGAAAAAAAAATCATCAAAATCAGTGCTGTCATTGAGTACTCCCTAAGAATGGCTATTGTATGTATTCCTTTATCCGACTAAGTGTGCCATTGCATATACAATTGAAAACTCACATTCTTGGAAATGTCTGTTCACATTATCTATATCTAACTAGATCCAATTTTTGTTCATTTTCTAGTACATTATGTTTCTATTTCTAGTTCTATATAAAAGATTTCTATGTATGATATTCTTAGTAACGTTAAGTACTACTCTGAAATTTTTAATGTAATTTACCAGTACTTGTTTTGAAAGATATAGTTATCCTCCTTCAAATCAAAATCGCAATGAACTCTTTGTGCAAAATTTTGAAACTATATTCTTTTCACTAATGAAAAATAAAAGATCCCACACTTTTGACATTGCGTCTAATTTTTAACCCTTGCCCTGAAAAAAGTTGTGTTTGAAATGTCATTTAATGGAAAGTGTTCCTAGCTATGTTTCAAATGCGAGTTTAGGGTTTCGTACCCGAACTGATTTACAGACAACATTTTTAAATATCAATAGAAACTTGTTGGTACTTGGACTGTTTTATCACAATTATTATTAGGTTCAAGCCTTATAACTTGGGCCTTCTAGGTATTATTTACTCCTTAGCTTTAGCACTAAGTTCAGTTTTTCAAATCTAATTCAATCTTTGTTATTTTTGGCACCTGGTCCACTAATGAAGTTCAGTCTTAATTTGTTTTATAAAGTGTCTGTGTAGGTGTGTGTGCAAGAGAGTGAGAAAACGAAGAGTGAGAGAGACGGAGAGAAGATGCACAGTGTATATGCCCGTAATGTCTGCCTCAACAGGTCGTGGTAGTAGAATACAGGTCTAATCTCTAAAGGCTATATCCACCACGGTTTGTTAAGTATTTTTTCAATAGAAATTTTACTCTCCACACGGATACAGAAATTCAAAGAAATTTAATAATACGGGAGGCCATAACATAGGTAAGTCTTATCTAATAGAAAACAAGATTTATCATACTGGGTGTTTCTAAATGCCTAGTAAAACGTTCTACCAGATATTATACCAAAATAAGTCGATTTAACTAAACTTGCCAGTTGGTTTGTTCTTAGCTTAACTCTAAACACGAAAAGCTATTTTACTAAGATGAGTTATGTTGACAAATCTGTTTGCATTCAATTGTTTGGTGTTAAAATTCGAGATAATTGAAACGCAATTGTAAAAATTGCAGTTTAATATAAATCACAAGTGTTGTCGAACAAACAAAATGTACGTTTTCAAAAGTAAGATTGGAAGAGATCCATGTAACAAGATGGTTTTCAAAAGCAGGGAATGTCGATGATTTTTTTTTTTTTGCTTTAATAATAAAAGCTCATTCATGTAAAACACGGCAGAGAAAAATTATTTTTCAAATAACTATAAAAACAACCAAAATAAAAGCAATCAAAGATTTGTTTTATGTCTTTCTAGCAAAACAGAAGCAAGGAGTGCTTATGGCAAAACGGATGAACCGATTTTTTTTTAACTCCCGAACTAACAAAAGAGGTGTTATAAGTTTGACCGCTGTGTATGTGTCTTTCTATGGCATCGTAGCGCCAAACGGATGAACCGATTTTAATTTTTTTAGGTTTCGTTTGAAAGGTTATTTAACGGAGAGTGTTCTTAGCTATGTTTCAAGTGCGAGTTTAGAGTTCCGTACCCAAAAAACTAAAAAATTGTCGACGAAATTAAAAATCGATTCAGTTTGGAAGGAAAAAGGTTGAATGGCTATTTTGAATCAGGAGAAACACTCAAAGTGTCAAGGCAAAATTACAAATATAATAATTATTATTATATAAACCGTGTGTGTAACTACCATCTTGGGATATACATATGTCTGTAGTATGACTGAATACATCCGTTTACTAATGCATCTAAGCGAGAGGTATTATTCATGTATTGTAAGACTACAGATACGATAAACAGATACGATACGACAGGCTGTTGTATGCATGCAGAGAGTGGGAGATTTGTTGCATACAAATATTAACTATGTAACTAAAAAACTCCCACCTCCAAGTGTCTTCCAAATAATTCAATGCATGTATATAATACCTCTCGCTTAGATGCATTAATAAACGGATGTATTATGTATTCAGTCATACTACAGACATATTTATATCCCAAGATGGTAGATACACACATGGTATAGTAGGTATGGTATTCCTATATTCGATGATGAATACAAATAATTTACATTGTGTAAATGCAATTTTACGACATAATTGTTCTTCGATGTATGAATCAAAACTAAAATAATAATTTCGAAGTGGTAAAACATTCATATAATAACAGTTATAATATCTAATATAATTTCATATAACTATTATAGAACTAATTTTAAACGATAAACGATAATTGTTCCTATATCTTGTGAAGTGAAATTTCATTTGTAGACATATTTTATACAAGCTGATTCATTAATAGACGCACACTAGAAGTCTTTTTGCAAAATTTCACTTTAAAACATTTTTATTAACGATATTTGACATACTGCACATTTCTATTTACATTTCTGTCTTATGAAATAAACAACAAATGATTCGTTTTGTATGATTATTATTCAATTGTTTGCATGTAATTTGGATAGTAAAGGTTAGTTAAAAATAAAAGTAACAAAAAAAGCTTGTGGCTTTGTAAATTGAAAAACAAAATTTCATTTTTTTAAAACAAAAATTAACAAAAATCTTTTTTAAAATTTTTAGAAAATAAAATAAACCAATGTATAATAATTTAGGTGGGTCAATAGACTTATAGATATATTCATCAAACAAATTTGATAATCTAAAGCTGCCTATTAGGGAGATATTTTTCTATATTTTGGAAATAATAATTTTTAACACACATTGTACAAATTTTGTTAAAGATATTTGTATTATTTTGTACTATTTTCTATTTTTTGGAAATAAAAAGAGATTTCAAAATAGACTAAAATTATAAAAACAATAATTTTAATAATAAAAAATTACATTAGTATCGTAAATAACTAACTATATTATTATTTCATCCATTCATAAATACAATATTTATGAAAAATAATGAAAAAAAAAAAAAAAATTCAAAAGGGTATAGATATAGAATCCATAACATGTAATTCGAAAAAATTAATATGGAAATAGTTTTTCGAATAATTCAATGATTTATAAGTCATTCTGTATAACTTTAATAGTTTAAAAGCATTTATACTTACGTCTTCGCCAACGCCAAAACATTTGAATCATGTCACCAAAACCACCCCACATTTCTAAATTAACTTTTTAGGGTAATTAATAATAATTAATATAGATATGACAAACAACAATTTAAATTAACCATTTTATATCGTTAAATAATTTTATCATAATTCGCACTTTAATGCACACACACTGATACACATAAACAAAAAGTTTTTGAATAATATTCTGCTTTTGTTTATATTTTTACATTATTTTTGTTAATTATGAATTATTATTTTATTTTATTTAAAATTAAAATTACTCACACTTCACTTTCGTTATAAAAAAATGTTTCTTTTTCTTTATTACAGATTTAATTTTTTTTTTTTTTTTTTTGGTGAATTGATTACATTTTTATCGAATTTTAATTGCTGTACAAATATGAAATTTTTTATAAATATAAAAGTAATTCAATTTTTAAGAATCCGTACCAAGATATTGAACATATTATCATTTTATATTGTTTTATTAACCGGCTTCAAACAAAAACGGAGAAGGCTATCAATTCGACTGTATTTTTTTATTATGTTTGTTACTTCAGAACTTTCGACCGTGTGGTCCTATTTCTGACAACGGCATCCATGATAGACCATGATGTAAATATCGTGTGCATAAAAACCATAAAAGTCTAAAATTTGCATTAAGTGTGCATGACAAGAGGATGAAAAACTTTTAACAAAAAGAAAACCGACTTCAAAAGAAAAATTTTTCCAAAACAAATTAAAATGCACTAAAAAGTAAAAAAATAACGATAATATAATGTAGTTAAAATTATTGTTATTTTTGGAGTCGGTGTCAGCCAAGCTAATGTAGCAAACTGTTCTGTCAGAGTTGTTTCCTTGGTTGTTAAAAGTTTTTTTTTTATGTTTGCTCTACTTATCATATCATGTGTGTGGGATTGAATGATGCAGCTTTCCCATTCCTAAGGATTCGAAAAAAATAACCAAATTATTAATTTATTATCTTTAATAAATCTATTTATAATTTTTGCCACTTTGAACTTTCACCAGAAATTTTCAAAAGCGGAGTAAAGTGCCATTTCAACTTCGAGTGTACTTATGAATCAAAGCCGGAGAAATCTTTTAATTAGCAAAACACATGCTTGACAGTTTTATGAATTGCAAAAGTTTTATACTTTTATTATGTTTTGTAGCAAATTTTTTACGCTATAAATTATTTATTTTTTATGTTTAAAAATAATAAATTGAATTTTAATATGATTCAGTTTTACCGATAAATTAAAAAAATTCTTGTAAACGCAACAAAACCTGCATACATAGATAAATATGGATTCTAAAAAAAATTTCAAAGGAAATGATGAAACGGTGAGAAATATGATCTCTGTGGCAAACCAGAATATTTCCGATGCCAAAGAAATAACCATCTCTCGATTATTTTTTTTTGCTCGGATTACCTTTTCTCGCATCACATTCTTGTAGTGTTATTCTCCTACCGTCAAAATTTGATTACCATACGACTAAAGTTTATGGCTCTACATACATAAATCTGAACGCACATATAAGCCTTTCTTCTGTGGATTCTCTGAATGCTTACTTATTGAAAAGGGTTGAGTGAAGGGGCTATGGCATCAAAAATAGTGCACATGTATTAACATTGTTGGCAAAGTTAAAAATTTTTGGTATGGTAATTTAAATTGAATTCACAGAGAGGTAAAAACTAGGTTAATAAATTTTAAGCATAAAATATCCTTGAAAAACATAAATAGGCTCAAAATATCTTTTTTTATCATTATTAACGTTTTTCTAAAATTAACTAGTTTTGCACGCTCCTACCAAATTCCATGTGAAAGAAGGCAAGTGTAAGGAATAAAAATGCAAAATTTTTATAATTCAATCTCTAATACTGTTGTTTTATAAAACTGATTTTTAAACAAATATATCGATTTCAATAAAAAATTAAAAATTCCTGATCAGCAGAGTTCCATCTCTAAAGTCATATTTCTCCTTCATTTATTGTTTCCTGCTATCCTGTTCAGTTGCAGAGGTGTGAAAAAATGCTGAAAATTTAACGCCTTCAAAAGGCACATGCTTGACACTAATCAAGACACATCCTTGACAGGAATTTCAAGAGGCTGTACAGATACTCACAGTTATTAAAATGAGATCCCAAAAATGACATAAATTGTGCTTTTGGGATCATGAAAGGAATTTATAACACACTTCCATCCCTCCCTGTTAATAATCTTCGATACAGTGCATAAGTCTACACTTTCGAGGAAAATATCACAGAATATACTCAATCCAATTATAAAAACAACAATTGTGTTTGTTGTTTTATCAATTTAATTTTCTAAACCAAATTGAAACATGTGCTTTTGCATATAAATTTTGAATTATTAATTGGTTTTACAGTCAAACCAAACACATATCCCTACCAACTTTCATAACTACACGAATAATAAGTGCATGCATCACAAATCAACATTTGAATTTAAAGACCGTGCACCCATAATATAAGCTAAATTTCCATAATTATTTTTGTTCCCCATTCGAGGATGACATATCGGAATTCTGAGAATTGAGCTATTCGATTTTCATGTTTTTGAAAGGTTGGTAGAAAGGTTGGACGTGAAAGTGCGGATGAACAATCAAATATGTTCAAATGTACCGAAGTGGGATATCAAATAAAATAGCATTACGTGTACATTACACAAATGTGGCCCCGGCGGAAGGGAATATGGGGAGGGAGGGTGAAAGTGATGATGGACGATTAACCTGTTCAGCTTAAAAACTGCGAGCTCTTTTATCGAGAGTTTATGAGATTTCATAAAATTTACTAGATACTTCTCATCTATTTCCATATCCTACAGGAAAGCGTGGCAGGATACAGCTAGTATGTTATAAAAAGGAAGCTAACGATAACGTGATACATGAAAAAAATCGTGAACAGTTTGCAACTGACGAAAAAATTGCAAAAAAGATTTTTTTTTGCACTCCATTTTGTAACCTTTTTGACAGTTAGCAAATAGTCGTTTGTTTTGATGCATCGTGTCGGTCTTGGCTATATTTTACATATGGCATACGGCAAACATAAACACTCAAATACCTTTAAAAATTATGTTTGGGAACTGAGAAGTTTAAAGTTTTAATCGTAACTCGATCGTCGAATTTATGGGACTTGAGTTTTATCAGACATGTATTACAATTGCTCCCCAATTTACATTTCTTTGACTTTAAAAGAGCAAGGGCAGGCGAGACACCACAAGTATCACCCTTCTTGCTACTTTGTGACATTGTTGAGGAAGCCTCTACAAAATAGATATTATTGTGTCTACTTCAGCTTCATAAACAGGTACAATATTGAGAAGAAATAATAAATTGATATAAAAATAGAAAAAAAAAACAACTTAGAAACAAATTTGATGATATTAGTCTTTGACTGACTGACAGGCAACTCCTGTTAGTTATTACAGAAGCTATTACCCACACACACACACCCATCAATACACACAAGGAGTTTCCACCATTTAGCATTCGATAGAAAGAAAAAAAAAAACAAACACACAAACAAACAAACCATATATAACAACACAAATAACAATCAAGAAAGAAAGGAAACAATATACAAAACAGTTTGAACGACGATAGATATGTTTTGAGCAAATGAACAAACAAATAATAACATATATGCATACATTCTTATACGCATCATTATAAGGGATGTTTACAGGGTGGATGAATGACTGCGTAAATTCCCATTGACCATAGAGGAAATAACAACCTGGCCAATATTAGATCAAACTTGCGACGAGTCCGGTCTTCATCAAAGCCAGGGTGTAGTAGAAGAGAAAATGAATTGAATCACAGGAAAGTTGGACTAAAAATATAGGTTCAATACGTATAAGACTGAACTTATACGATCAAGTTGCTAAAAAGTCTCAATAAAGAGACGAAATGCAGAAGTGGAGCAAATGTCTTTCTCCAAGCCTGAGTATAGGTAAAGAGAAAATGAATTGAATCACAGGGAAGTTGGACTAGAAATATAGGTTCATTACGTATAAGTCTCTGATCTTATAAGATCAAGTTGCTAGAAAAGTCTCAATAAAAAGACGAAATGCCCAAGTGGAACAAATGTAATGTTCTGATTCGATATTCCTAGTCGGATTCAATTCAATTTATTTATGGTAATCGGAAAGGCAAAAACATTACAGAAGTTTATTCGTTCTTTTTCTTCCGAAAACATTTTATTTTGTACGTAATAAACTTTTAAAGTAAAAAAGGCAAGGTTCCATTTCAATTTCTGGTTCCGTTATTTATGTCACCATGTATAGTTTGACCTGGATCGACTTCTGTGATAATGTGATTGTTGTTAGCTATAGTATGACGCTTTTATATTCCTACATATAAGGTAGTATATTCCATAAACGATTTTGAAGCAACTGGAGCCAGTGTACACAGTAAAAAACAACTGGATTGTAGTAAACGCGTATACTGAATAGTCCGGTATTACTATAATAAGGAAATATTTCTGGAGTCGACAATCTCCATACTTAGGCTAAGACAATGAGTATTTAACTGCTTAAGAATTTTCTTGAACTAAGAAAATGTTTACTTACTACCGTGTAAAGAAGACATTGTTTTTTATCAAATACATTTTTCGGTATAAGTACATTCAAAAAAACATTGCCCTCCACGTGTTTCTTACTCGAATCCCGGTTTTATTCTAAATGTATTTACTTATGCTTGAATATTTACTAATGAGAAATATTGGCCCGGATTAAATTCTGAGAAACTACTTATCTGTATACCACAATTTGTGCCAGAACTACATTTAGACATAACAAGACAGAGAGTGCCACCTTATGCATATATTTATTTGCTTCTCATATAAAAATGTAATCTGCAGTTCGTAAACAACATCAAACATATAATCTTGAACGTCAGAATATAAAATATATCTGGGCAAATATAGTGCGTCCACTTCAAAACAAGCAATATTTATTTAGTGCTTTTACTCGAAGCAAAACAGAATAATTGCATATCATTTTAGTAGATTCATTTTCGTAGATTGGTGAAATTTATCTCAACGTGAGCAAAGATTTCCACGTAGGTACCCTTCTTAACAGTCTTATGATAGATAAGGTCTTTTTCATCATTTTTTATTTTCTACTTTTATTGGGAAATAGTAATAATATAATTTTATAATCACAAGCCCAAGAAAATGGGTAAAACTTTGTCTCGATATTTCTGTGCATAATAGAAGGAAGCCATTGCTTTCGTGTTACCGTTTAATGTGGTTTTTATTCGGCATTATTCGAAACATATTTTTTCTCTACTGTTTGTACATGAATAAATTTTTATTAAAGCAAAATATAAAATCCATCAATATTCCCTACTTGCTTGGGGTTTATATTATTTATATTTGTACAAATATTATCAATAAATATTTACAAAATTTAATTCATGGGACTTGAATTATTCTGAGTGTGATTAAGCCGCAATTTTAACAAATGTCATAAAAACTGTTGTAATGCCCACAGACACAAAATATTAATTTTGTTGTAAATATTTACCATTTTGCTCAGCTGTACAATTAACCATACAATATCAAACAATTGAAGGTTACAAAACGCGTCAGTGAACAAAGGATGTATTTATTTGTAACAGAATCTTTACACCAGAAAATATTGTAAATCTATATATATATATCCCACAATAGACAGTATGTTCTAGAAGTTCCTAGCTACCCTTTATTTAGCTCTTTTTTCGGGTAAGTCAAGTCCCACCAAAAACATTCTGTAAAAAACTAGCCAAGTCTCTAAAAAGTAATGAAATCTAGACAAAATCGTGCCAAGTCTAAGGTTCCTTACTGCGATTTCTTTATTATAATAGTTGTTGTGTGACTTGGAGGATACACAAGGGTACAAAACCAGGGGATCCGTGACACCATTGCACCAATCTGAGACCACATAACGTCCACGGCCACGTCACACAACATTAACTGTAATAATAAAAAAAATCGCAGTTTGCACCAATCTGAGACCACGTCAACGTCCACGGCCAATTCACACAACATTATCTATAATAATAAAGAAATCGCAGTAAGGAACCTTAGACTTGGCACGACTTTGTCTAGATTTCATTACTTTTTAGAGATAACCAAACAGCTCCATCGAGACTTGGCTAGTTTTTTACAGAATGTTTTTGGTGGGATTTCACTTCTTTTTGTAGAAACGTGGGCATATTGACTTATTTTTTCCAGGGTCACCAGGTACTCTAGATCTACGATTATCTTAGTTTTTCCTTTCGTGGCCATTAAACCCTTACTCTGTACCAAATTTCAGCTCTCTGAGTTAATGGGAAGTACTAGTTCTATTCTGATGATCAAGAGTGAGTGACTGAGTGTCATAAATGCGAAACTTTGATTTCGCTTAACTTCGGAACTAAATAATCTATAGACTTGAAATTTTGGATTTTAAGTATGTGATTAGAGCTTACTGGATGGCCAGGACGAAAATTTCTGCGTTCTGGTCTTAACCAGAGATTCTCAAATAGGGGCCTGAAAATGCGGCGAAATGGTTCCAGTATATAATGGTACGGCAGTGTTTGTTTCGCGCTCAAATTCACCATCAAAATTGAAATAAAAAATATTTTTTTAATTTCTGTCCCCACAACCGTGCTCATACATCCTTAATTAGTCGCGCACAACGGATTTTTTGTTTTCCATAATTTATATAGGTCTTAACTTTAATTTATATATTTTTTTTTCACTTTCCAGCGACTTGTTTTGGAGAAATTTATGAAAACATATCATCCATCTACCAATTTACCATAAGAACAATGTTAATTATGCCTACTTTTGAAGTTATTTATTTATTTAAACAATCTGGCAATCCCTCCTAAAATTTTCAGATTTGATTTAGACTTAATTCAACTTGGTATTTTAAAAAAATCAAGAATTTTATCTAAAATTGCCCTGGCGCTCTTACATTTTTAAAGGATATAGTCTCCTGGGGCATATTGTATATGTGTGTAAGTATTCCTACACAATAAATATATTATTATGTCCAAAGAAAAACAATAACAGAAAATTTTGTATTTATTTTATTATAAACCACAGAAAACTTTGTTTATGAATACGGGTTTGTATGGGTAGTTAAGCGTCCTTTGTAAACTACAATTCAACATAAATACCCTTTCTGCATACAGAAATATAATTATTGATTGAAATTCTAAAAAACAGCAAGAAAATGAGCTCGTACAATGAGGGTTCTGTATCGTACCATAAAATTTGTCAAGAAAAGTATAATCATTTTTGGGTTTTCTATATTATGAAGACATTTCGCAAAAAAAAAAAATTCTGAAAAGAAAGACTGCATTTTTTTCTTGCATATAATAGGAAGTTAATGCAAATATTCATTGATTTCGGTAGACTGGTTCCAAATCATAAGGTACGATCTCCTAAAATATTTTTTGTTATTGTTCTCAATGGAAAAAGTTATTGAATTATAATATTTTAATGAAAGTATATTTTATTATAAAAAAAACCTGGCAATTGGTAAGAACATAAAAAGAATTGGAAAAATTATTCAATATTAATTCGTTTCAATAAACTTAAAAAATATTCTGATAATATTATACCGAATGTTCGATTTACATCTAGGCATATAAATATCACGAGTATGACAGAGTACATGCGTTAAGCAATGCATCTATGTAAGAGATATCATATGTGCTATATGAAATTACAAAAGTAACTTGTATCGTGGCTTATCTGTTGTAGTCCATCTATTCAACTAAGAAACTTCCACTCTCCTAGCGTCTTACAACTGTCTGAACGCATATCGAAGCTTCAACACATGTATATAATTAAAGCATGTTTTATGTTTTACTCGTGATATTTATATGCCTAAATGTAAATCAAACATTCTGTATACCTATATGTATACATCCTATACAAAGGCAAAAGTTTGTTTTAAAATACTTTTGGAGGAAGGTGTCGAGGCTTTAAATAAAGTTGTTATTTTATATTTTTTAAATCATATTTATATTTTATTTATAAAGGTGCTTCAAGTGTGAAGAGCGTTTTTTTATTCAAAAGTTCTTTTTGAAAAGAAAAATGCGGTTTTGCAATATTTTTCATCAAAAAAAGTAAATGTCTTAAGAAAAGACAAATAATCAAATTTAAGCTTAACACCTAATCAATATCCAAGCCCACTGAAAGAGAAGCCCTCGGTTTTGAGAAAAATCGTAGAAGAATGTTGTTAGATGTAACTTGATAATATCTTATCAAATTTAACAACGTTTCTTTATTAGGTTTTCCTGTCGAAAAAATAGTCAAGATGCGGAATTAAACACCCAACCTCCGAGGCTACGTAGGAGTAACGATTCATTAAGCTATCGGGATACTAGATTAAGCTGGGTAGTAAATGACAACTTCTTATCGAAGCCATTTGACATATTGATATTTTTAATTTAGAAGGGTGTAAGAAAAAACGGACACAAAAATTTTTCAACAAAAAAAAATATCAAAAGAAAAGTTGTTTACTAGTTTGTATTTTGGGAAGAATGGCCCTTGGCGTAGGTCGTATTTACTCCAATAAACTTGAAAGATAGACTGCTGATTTCATAAGGTAAAAATCAAATTTAAATCAAGTTGTTTAAATCTTTTTTTTTTTTTTTAATAATTAAATTAAACCAAAAAAAAAAATATCATTTTCATTTAAATGAATAAATTGTTTTTTGTTTCTAAAACATTTCAGTCAAAACAATAATCTAGAATTAAAACTAATTTCTACACAAACATTTTTTAAATTCATGTTAAATAATTATTTTAGTATTCATAGTACAACGTTTTACAAATAAATTTAAACTTGGTTAATTTACTTTTTTGTGCCCAGAGTAAAATGTTTTTAATCTGAATCTGTTGTAATAATCTTAAAGCCGTATAAAATATCATAATTTTATGGCGAAACTCATTGAAAATGTCAATTATAGGATTGTATACTTGATCCTAACTTCATAAAAAGAAGATTTATAGAATACTAGAGTGATACTCACCCGCTTCGCTGGGTTTAAAGGTAAAGATAATGATAAAAAAGGTAATGATAAAAATTTCTCTCGCTTATCCCCTTTATATAGCTCGAAATAATGGTAAGGATTGTTTTATACAGGTTAAATTAGTGTATGGTTTTCTATTTTTTAAATGTATAATAGTCGTAATTATTCATTGAGTATATCAGAAAAGATGGCCGTGAAATATTTTATATTGACTATTTTCACAGAAATCTGTAATTTATGGTAACGTCAAATGACTACTTTTACACAAATCTGTAATTTATGGTAATATCAAATTTAATTAATTTTTTTTTTTTTTATTAATACATATATCTTTATAAATTATATCTCATGTGTTATTCTGAAATATGAGATATATTGCTGTACAGTTTCATTAAAAACCATTCGCTAGTTTTAGCGTGAAAGCGTAACAAACAAACAAACAAACATGCTTACTTTCGTATTTATTATATATAGAGATAGAGATAGAGATTAAATATTTTGCATGAGTTTTTTGACTTGGCTTCGCGTATTTGATGAAGTTTGATGGAATTTATATAAAATTGACCTTATTTCAGTATACTTGTCAAAGAAACTTATAAAAATAGTTGTATAGCCACAAAAAAACAACCATATAGTGTGATCCATCAATGTTCAAACCAATTGACTGGAACTAACAACGTTCCTTCTGCAGCTTTATATCTGTAAACTTCCACCTTCGTTGGTTGTAGTTTATTTGTTTGAATGTTATACTATTCCTTAAAAATATCTTTGGACATTGCATGCCCTGATATGAGTTTCTTCGTAGTTAAAAGCATGTTTCAAAAAAGGACCTTTACATTAAAAAGTATATAAAAAGTGCATAAAAGCTACAGTCCTTCACTATTCAATTGTGTTCACTATCGAATAATCATAGAAAAATCTGCAGTTTAAATTCTAAGTGATTCAAAAACGACTATATTTCAGTGATTCATTTTTCATAATTCAAGACTGATGATGATTTTATGGCGTTCAAAACATACTCTCATAATTACTGTAAGTATGAAAAGTTCAAAATTGTTTTGTTTTGACTTTTTAAAAGGTCGTTTTTCCTATGATGGGAAATGAATACTTATTATGACCACCAAAATCGATACAGATTGAAATTGAACTTTTTACGAAAGGCTTATAAAAGTAGAAAGTATGTGATATCGGACAGACGACGCTGCAAAACAAACATTCAACGAAAATCTGTGATATGGACGAACATGATTATTAAATAATTTTTTTTTGTGTATTTTTAATAAGCATTAATAAAAAAGTGATTTGCATGTGGTAGTATCGTGTGGTATTATCTTTTATCTTGGGAAAGGTAAAAATATTATACTAAAATTAATTAAAATTTTATTATATTTGTGTTATGTTTATCTATACTAGATGATTGTCTTTGAACGATACAACTTTTTTAAAATACAATCGTAGTTAGACGTGAAATGTGGCAGACTACACCGTAACCCTTTGGTTATAACATAGTTTTGTCTGTTAAAAGCATTAGAATTTCACCTTCAAAGCAGTCTTGTTGTTAACCTGTCTTAGCAAGAGAAGGAAGAAATATTGGAAATTCAGAACCGCACCGTTAATCTTTTACGGGTTCCACAAGAAATAATATTGAAAACATTTACGATTCTAGAAAAAAATTAAATTACAAAAATGTAAAAACCAAGAGTTTTAATGTAGGCTGAGATACGAGAAAATAGTCATAAAAAAAATCTAAACATATTTTATAAAGAGTAAAAATATCTGTTTTATCTTTATAAAAGATAAAAGTGATTATATTTTACAAGAAAACAACAAAAATTTATTTAGCTTGGAGCATTTATATATTTGACTGGCTCTAAATAGAAAAGCAGTTTTTTTTTTAAACAGGAGGAGTATATTTTTTTGAAACCGATTTGAATTTTTGATGAAAAGTTTTGTATTTACCTGCCACGATTTTCTGTCTTATATTAGCCAATTACAAATAAAAATATAATAGACGATTATTTTTCATTCAACAACTCAATAAACTTTTCACTATAAAATTTCTTCGTGTATGAAAACGTTGCGTTTTGGGGTATTTTTCGGAAAAAATTGTTTGGCTTCATAATGAAATCACATTCGAAAACACAAAAGTACCATAGGGCTAAACAAAAATTTCAATAAACAAGTGAAATCAAACAATTGCCTGAGTTAATTGTTGACATACCATGTATAGACAGTGTTGATTACTCTATCACATTACACATACATACATGCCACACATATAAAACTGATATTCCCATATAATACATACGATACAATTCGCGATCTCACGGGTAAATAGTGGTGTTTACGAAAAAATGTTTTAAACAAAAGTTGTTTATTTTTGTATAAGAAACATTTTTACATTTAAACTTTTGTTTTGTCTCTAACGGTTTACAAGATGGGTCCTACAGGCCCAAGACCCAATTACCTATGCTCTATGACCTATGTTCATTTACGAACTCGACCTTTTACGTCCTAATCAAGCTATAAAAATTTCAGTTTGAGATCTCTTTTCGTTGAGTTATCATGATGACAGGCGGATAGACAGACGACAGACTGACAGGCTGACAACCGGAAATGGACTAATGACGGGATTTATGAACAGCTATACTAAAATTTTGTTCATAGCATCAATATTTTTAAGCGTTACAAACTTGCGACTAAACCTAGTATACCTTGGTATATTTCATATACATGGTATAGAAATCAATAAATTTTAAATCACATTGTACATTAAATATATACGATTTAATTTTAATTATTTATACTTATATAAAATCGTAGTTTTAATTGAAATAAATATTAATTTTTTGTTTGTTCAGTATTCATGCTCTAAAATTAGATCTTGGATTTAATTATTTTTAGTACCTATTGTAATTTTTAAAAATATTCTATTATATTCTCTGACTGATGTTTACTTTTATTACTGAATGTCAAAGGTTTATTATTTTTAGATATTTATTTATATATCATAGCATTCAGGACAAAGCATCTTTATTATATTCGTTGTGTACGTAGTCATGGTAGGGACAATAAAATCGATGCCAGCCCTTCCAGTGAAAATAAAATTTTGGCGATAAAAGAGGCTGTTATGACTAATTTGCAATTCTTTACATGTTAATGTTATAGAAAATTTCAAATTAAAATTATTGAAAAACACTAATTAATTAAACTTAATTCATTAAAAATTGTGAAAATAAGAAATCGAATTGCACAAATATAATTGCATCAAATGTAAATTTTCATAATTATTTATTTAAATTTGTGAGACAATAATATTAAATTTTCAATGAAAGTCATAAATTCTACAATTCTATAATTAAAAAATCCTATGTATTAGCCGTATCTTATTTAATTTTTTTATAGTAAGAAGTTAAACACCATTCGTCATGAGCCAAAGTGGTCAGTTGTCAACAACTAAATTCAATGATTCCTTTATAATAAGAGGAAAGCATAAAGGTTAATACCCGAACTAATGAAGCCGCTAATACCTGCAATAAATTTTATAAATAGTTTCTCTAACTTCTATATTCAAAGAAAGAGGTAAAGAACTATTTCCGCCAAATTTTAATTTTAAAGTGACTAGAGTATACTTTGTAAATATTTAGATAAATTCTGCAAGGTAAGTAAGTTAAAATAAATTCTCAATGGTTTTTTAAGTAATTCATATTCAAATATAACTACATTTGTTTGTAACGTTGGAGCTACATCAAGCCATAAGGTCATTATAAATTCATGAACTTTATGTTTATATAATATGTAACAAAATATTATGTTAAATATTATGATATATATTTTTTTATTAACAATATTTCTCTTTCAAAAGCCCTCTGATGGTGGTGGCATTAAAGTTTTATAAAGCGTATATTAAAAGTATAACACAAAGTTAATAACATTTTTTATAAGTTGGTATTCCGTAACAAAAGTTTGAAAATGTACCGCAAAATATCATCCGAAATTTTTGGGAATAAACCATTGAATTTAAGCTGATTTTTTCAGTTCGATATTATTGTAAAGAATATGATGGAACTTTATAATCAAAGGAAGTATATATTTATTAAAAAAAAGTTTTTTTAATGAATAATGTTAATAAGAAATCTAATTCTCACGTTTAAAAAAAAAAAAAATAAAACTTTTTTTTCAAGTTATAAATTCTACACAAAAATTATTTCATGTATGTTAGTAATAATATTGCTTGTATTTAAAAAAAAAAAAAAAAAAAAAGAAAAAAAGAAAAAAAAAAGGAATTATTTTTTAAGTACGGCTAGCTTTAATGGCTCTGTTCTATGATTATGACTTAAAAGGAAAAAACCGACAAAAAATCAGGTCTGATCGGCTCTTTTCTAGTTGTTTCGGGTACAGAACCTAAACTCGCTCTTTAAATAACTAAGAACACTCTCGATCAAATAGCTTTAAAGAAAATCCAAATCGGTTCACTCGTTTAGGAGCTACGATGCCACAGACAGACACACATATACAAAGATACACAAATACACAGACACGTTGAACATTCCCTTCTTTTTAGCCGGGGGTTAAAAACAAAAAATTCATTTCAACTTTTCTAGCTCTAAGTCTTTCTTCAACTAATTCTCGTCATTGCGTTTGCATCTTAAATTAGTGGACAAATTATAGTTTTTGGGGTGGCATATTTTGGTGGCTGCCCAGAGCTTCGCCTATTTGGGAAATAAATTGGCGGTTTTTAGCTTAGCCGTGCTCTAACGTTGAAGGTTTGTGGATATAGACTGATAAAAAAACCCCACGAAAAGTAATCCAATGGCGTATTCTTGACTGAACGCACGCTACGATGATCACACACCTTAACCTATCTTCAATGCTTACAGTTTCCTCGCACTTTTGCACAATTAGGCGAATTGTTCGCTCATTAGGACGATTAAATTAACCCAAATATTTTCGTAAAAGTTCTTACAGAATTGTTATGTGCGTTTCACAGCAGTCTAATTAACAGAGTTGCAAACATAGGAAATTCGAAATTGAATCACCTTTATTCGTTACAAAATGTTCTAGAATTAGCTAATAATGTAGTATTTATTCATACAGGAAATGAATTTTATTGTGGTTTATCAATGAGTGAGACTAATTTACTTCATCTTCAAGCCATGGGTCTGTGGCTCTGTGTTTGTTTGCTTATACCTAATGGCTTGTTTCATCATGTATTAACAATGAATATACATATAAATTAATTTATATGGCCAAAGGTAAATAAATAGCTTACATTTATTATGCAATCATAATAAATATTATTCATCAATTCGGTTTCTATTCCTAGGTTAGAGAGGTTAATTATGCAATTTTTGATGGAAAGTTACTGTTTCACTCAAAGAATCGAAATCAAAGATTCTAGTATAAAAGCAAAGCAGTATAACATAAATACTAATGTTTCAACCTATGAAGGCCATACTCAACACTGGTTTGTAATTTAAATATAGTAAAGATTGGGGGAGCGGATTCGGTATTTAAAGGTATCTCTTCTTTAAATAGTAGTTGTATTAGCGCAGTAAATCTGTCAACGATACAACGTAGACCATCATGTATTGCTCATCTGTTTACACAGTATAGATTAAATTTATACCTTGTCAAAAAGAAATTTTGTCGCCCTATTAGCTCAGTTGGTTAAGGCATAACCAATTTCGTCCGCGGTATGTTTAGGGTAGCGGGTTTGATTCCCGCCGTCGCAACCAAAATAATTTTATTAATAGTTGTGATGGGCTGGTGTAGTGCATGGTATATGCATGAAAGAGGTGCACTCAGCCTCTGAAATTTTTCAATAATTTTAATTTGACATTTTCTATAACATTAACATGTAAAGAATTGAAAATTAGTCATAACAGCCTCTTTTATCGCCAAAATTTTTCACTGGAAGCGCTGGCATCTTTTTTATTGCCCCTATCATGACTACGCACACAACGAATATTGTGACTGCAGCATGACATGTATTTTAGATACACTCTCAAATTTAGAATCTGGCAATTTGAATCCTAGACATTATTGAAGGTAGATAAATACGTCCGAATGATGTATAACAATTAATTCCCAAGTATCAACAATTTACTCTCATGCTTAACCGTTTTTCTTATGTGGATAAATAATAATACATCTGGAATTATATGAATGTTTATATAAAAATATTTTAATATACGCATTTTTAAAATTACTTTTTTTTAGTATTATTCAATTTGGTGTAAAAACCATTCCATAATGGTGGTACATTTTTTTTTTATTTTAAGAAGAAAATATGTTTGAAAGAATATTTAGGAGTATGGGAATACGATTACCAAGTTAAATCGCACTCAGTTAAGTTCTAGTTATGTGAAATTTAAATTATGAAATATCAAAAAGAAATAATTCATAGCGGTAGGTCTGTCTTGTATAACTTTCGTTTCGCGTAAAATTTTTTTATTTTTTTTTTATTTTTGAAATTTTATAAACCAATCAAATGAGTTGATCTTAAAGCGAAGACACAAATTTTACCCACTTAATATTTTACACAAATCAGGCAGTACTCAAATTTTAGATCCCAAGTCTTTTTTTTTTTGAGGAAAAACTAAACAAATATAGTTATTTGGTAGTCCTAAAACAGAGACAAAATTAAGTTCTAGACTCGGAAAATTTTATTTGCGTCACCTTAAACTTAAAATTGATGAATATAGGCTTTTACAGGGCTTCGTATCCAAAGGTTAATAATTATAAAAATTATTGAGAATGTAAATTCGAATAAAATTAAAGAGAGTAGTTTCTAGTTTACGAAAACAGATGGCATTCTAAAAATAGTATTGGGCAATAATAGTTGTATTATCAAATTTATATACCTTACTGGGTTATATATATATATTAATTAAATTAATGGGAAACGAATCAAACACCCTAAGCATACCGCGGACGGAATTGGTTACGCCTTAACCAACTGAGCTAATAGGGTTGAGGTAGTTGTATTATTTACTAAAGTATTTAACAAAACATAATGTTTTATAATAAAAAAACAGTCAAAAGCGACTTTAGTGTACGATACTCGAAGAGTTCCTTTTTTCTAGTACAAAGTATATTTCATAAAAAGTACACAGTGTTATTTCTTGTAAGATGATAAGAAACTCTTCGTATGCGAGTTCGACTCGCAATTCACCAAATTATTCTATTTCTAATACGATAAAATATAACTTATTATACCTACAAAAAGTACCCTTTAATATTTGTTTTATACTTCCAGAATATGTATCTTACTGGAATGTAACTTAATGTATTTTTTACCGCTGAAATGTTTGTGATCCAAAGACAGCTTGTGGTCCTTTTTTAACAAATTTCTAAGTACACCACTGGTTCAGAGTATAATGTTGATTCGGGATATTAGAGCTCGATTTTTCTGCTTAGATGTTTTTTATAGACATATGTATCTATTCGTCCTTGGAGTATTTATACATCAACCAATACCAAGAGTTTAATGTCAGAAGAAATGACTCAAAATCATCCAAGAACTTGAATCCCTTCTGTTATATAGTCTTGAGGTGGCTAAAGTGTACATATTACATACACATATATTGTAGTTGGTAAAACATTAAGGGAATGTAACACCCCCGTTAGGCAAATATAATCTATTACATGTCATGATTGTTATGTGAGTTATTACTTTGAATGTGTTGTTTCATAATATTCGTATATGTACGACGAATATTTGTACAAATAAATGAATTTTTATTCTCTGTAATCAATTTTTATACTTTTTACTATGTGAACATAGTGTACCCTGCGGTACTGTATTTATGAGAGGAAAACGAGTCAACTTAATAAAATTGATGCCACATCTGCATATGGTTAAAATTCATTTACAAATGTACAATCTCTTTGTGAAAAAGGGATAAAACGTACCTATATGTCACTCTAAATTTGTAATTTCCGTCAAATTGTAAACCAACTAGTAATATTGTAAATTTATCTTCCAAAAAGAGGCCCAAGTACCATTCCAATTCGTGCTAACTCGATCCAGATTAGCTCATCTCCTATAAACGTAATGAGTTGGTTTTGGTTAATATGGTTTAAGCTAGCGATGATAGGAATGGCTTTTGGTAGTTGATTTACAATCTGACGGAATGTTCAATTCTGCGCTGACATAATAATTCCTTTTATGAGATTATCCATTTCATAGTTTCTAGGAAATAAAAATCTGAATAACATTACGATTAAATGAAAAGTTCGAGATATAGATATATCCATAACAGAAAAAATTAATCCAGGATATTACTTCCCGTACCTGTAAATTTTTGATGTCTTAGAAACAACTCATCTAAGCTTATCGTAAAAAGTGACATCTCAGCCAATTTTGATACTAAAAATTGAATAAAAAACGAAAATATGTTGAATTACATCAATCATAGCTTTTGTATGAAAATTTTAATTTATGAAACATGACACTACTTTACTCAACAGTATCTTTACTTTATTGGCTAAATTTAATAGTGCCCATACACCCAAACTATTTGATTTTGGACAGAAGTGTATATGACACTTTTGACAGAAGTATATATGTACATCAAATCACGCGATCTCCTGTATGTACGATTTTTATAACCGGTGCTTTTTGTAGGGATACTGAACCCTTTATGAATTTTATATCTATGTATATTAAAACCAAGCTTAATCAAAAATAATGTTTTGTTTTATATTATGAATACAAACAAGCGTAAAGATCGCTTTTATTTGTAAAAGAGCAAGATTTGTATACAATATAAACAAATCATTATACAACTATACAAATTTATTATAGTATATAAATGTTTATATTTCTAAAATATAAAGTTGTTAAATCCCACAAAATTTAATATTTTCGTGCATTTTAAAAAACTATCAATTACCTGCGCGTTTTGCTGGACAATTTAAAAAACAGAGACTTTCACGTTGTCGCCTTTACCTATCTTACTCTCACTGATCTCACCTCTATAGCACTCGCTATGTAGACAATCCTCCTAAACGCCTACCCTTACCGCATCCTCTAACCGCCAACCTTACTTCAATTACTTTAACAATAATACGGCCCTTGGCCTGTCTTCGGTTATATTGTAATTTCCTTCAGATTGTAAACACCACTCCAAAAAAACACTCCAACTAGCGCTAACTCAGCATCTAGTAATCAAAAATCAACTCATTCCGTTATGCTTAATTGGTCTGGGTCAAAGTAGCACGAGTTATAGGGTTGTCTTTGGCCCTCTTTCTGGAAGTTATTTTTTTTTTTTTTTGGAAGTCGTTATGTTTATATATACATTAGTTTAGTATAAATATAATGGTTACTAATAGGTATCTAAGTATTGCAAAGAAATTTGTTTTTATACGCTATATTTCTAATCACCGTTATTATAGTGAGATAAATTATAGCCTATATCATCAAGATTCATACATTCAGACATTCATATATCCGCACAAACTTTCACGATTTTAATACATCAATAGGCAGATAGATAAATGCAGAGATATAAGATATATAGCGCAATTTTTTGCAAGCCCTGGCTGTTCTTAAAGACATTTCCTCGAAAATGAAGAAAGTCGTGTATTAATATTCAAGCCGACTTTTTATAGATATCTATACTAATTGTCCTTCCTCATTCAAAATAAGAGAAGTTTTTAAATCGTGAAAAATTCGATGATGATTTTTTAATGGAAATATCCATTTTGAGCATCTCTGAATTCATTTTGAATGATTCATTGACTTGAAAATTCACTGATAAATATTTCAATTTTTCTTTTTTACAAGTACCCATTAAAATATTTAGCTAGTCTGTATTTTTAAAATACCTAATGACAGACAACATGAACAAAAGCTCTCCATAGAAATTGTGATTTTTTTTGTTTACATTAACAAATTTTTAATTCAAATTATTAAATTACCTATACACAAATTTTGATAAAAGACTTCAAAAATAAAATTTAATTAAAACATGATATTTTGTAAAATTTTCGATAAAGTGAAATAAGCACCTGCTATATATTTATATATATATTTTTTAACATTATAAAATGTTGTAAAATAATGCCTTTTGGCTGCAAAAAAAATCAATATTATTGACATAGATGGGTATACTAAAATAAGATCGTCTACAAATATTTCAAGATTAAAATTATTTGAATTATTGAAAAAGATTTATTTTCGCGATATTAATATTACTATGTATGTTTATTTCTAAATGAAAGTCAAAACCACCGTACTTAGGTAAAAATACAAAAAATATACATAAAATACAATCGAAATTAATTTATTTCCAAAACATTAGCGAAAAAACGAAACCGAGACGTAAATCGGATCCTATAATTGCATAGTATATTCTCCAGGTTGATATAAGGTAAGAGATAAAACAACACTTCAAATAAGAAAGTTAAGAGATAAAACAACACTTCAAATTAGAAAGTGGATCCTAATAAAAACTAACATATTTGATCTTCCATTGATCTTGAAAATTTATCTGGACTCAAAAGTTATTGACACAGACGAATGACCTTTATAGTCCTTGATTACCTACTTTTGTTTAATAATTTTTTCTAAAACTAGCGTATTTTCTTATGATTATATACAGTAGTGCCATATTTTTGAGTTGCATTTTTTTAAAAAGATAACGATTTGAAAAAAAATGTTTTGAAAAGAAGTGAGGTTTTGTACGAGGATAAACTTTCTATGATATTCTGTCTCTTTAAGGGTCTTATCTTTTAAGGCCGGAATTGACAGTTAGAGCAACTCGTAGAACTATAGGTCCAATCTGATGTCAGAACATAATCATGTCCCCTATCAAACTCTGCAGCTTTTGCTTAAATTGTTTTTCGATTGGTTAACTACAGCTATTGGCCATAATATTGTTTATATCTTGGACGTATTGCCAAAATTATACTATAACAGCGATTTAACCTCTTAAAACATCTATGCATATTCATTATTTGATAATACTATACAGCGGCGTTTAAAAAAATTTACATTCCGTATCAGTTAGTCAGTAAATGCTTAATTTGACGATGAAAAATTATAAACGCAAAAATGTCATGTCTCTCGCTGTTTCTGTTGTAAAATTAATTGTTTATTCCGGGTATTTAGTGTTAACAATTTACTGGTAAACACTGATGTTCTCGTTCAGTATAATGATGATTTATTAACAATATGTCCTTTTGGTAATCAATCAATTCCACAAACTTGGATGTCAATTTACTGACTGCAGACAAATTTATACGATGAAATGATTAAAGAACTACTGTGTTGTCTAAAGAGTGGGCCAATATACTTTGAATTCATTAAATGTATACAGTGAGCTACAAAAAGCTGCTCTTTTTGGAAACCATTTTATTCGCATCCAAATATTACCGTTGTTAAATTATTTAAATTAATATAAACTATATATTTTAGTTTTCTGATTTAGTAAAACTTAATTTTAAGTATATTATTGAAAACCAATTTAAACGACAAAATCAAAGTTAAATTTATATTTTCCCTTTACATACATAAGCAGAAACCCCGCTCGTTATTCCGGTAGTTAGAAACATCCCTATATATTATTAATGCGAAAGTAAGCATGTTTGTTTGATTGTTTGTTTGTTTGTTTGTTACGCTTTCACGCTAAAACTAGCGTGAAAACTGTACAGCAATATAGCTCATACTTCAGAATAACACATGAGCTATATATATAAAGATATATTAAAAATAAATTTAAAAAATAAAATAATAAAATTTAATCTGACATTTACTAATTTAAATTTTTACAGAAATCTGTAATTTATGGTTCAAAATCATGATTATAGATGGGGCAGATCTATAATCATCATTTTGAACCATAAATTAAAGTATTCTGTAAAAATTTAAAATAGTAAAGTCAAACCAGTCATGACCAACTTTGCTGATATACTCAATGAATTATAACTATTTTACATTTAACAAAATTGAAAACTGTGCACATCAAGAGAGGTTTTCAAAAAAACATTTACAATATTGTCGCTTACAATATTATTTTTCTAAAATCTATATTTTTTCCACTCTCATTATGACGCCAATTTACTAACGAAAAACCAATTTTACAATAAAACAAGTGAAAACAAACAATTGACTGAGTTAATTGTTGAAATACCATGTATAGACAGTGTTGATTACTCTTTCACATTACATATACATACATGTCACACATACATAACTGATATTCCCATAAAAGACATACTATATAATTTACGCCTAATTTGCGCCCTCATGAGTAAACATTTTTTACAGTTACGTTTAACTTTACTTCTATCTCTAACGGTTTACAAGATGGGTCATATGTACTCAAACCCCAATTGACCTTTGTTGCTCAATTACAAACTTGACCTCACTTTTTACGTCCTTAGTACGCTATAAAAATTTCAGCTTGGTATCTTTTTTCGTTTTTGAGTTATCGTGTCCACAGACAGACGGACGGACGGACGGACGGACGGACGGACAACCGGAAATGAACTAATTAGGTGATTTGGTGTAGGTGAACACCTACACCAAAATTTTGTTCGTAGCATCAATATTTTCAAGCGTTACAAACTTGGCTGAACTTAGTATATCTTGCATACTACATATGTGCATGGTATAATAAATCGAATACTATACTTTGATATTTGTATTACAGGAATCCATATGTATGTAAATATGTAAATGAATTTCATCGAAAATTTATTTTATTTTATTTTATTTTATTTTTTTTTTTTATTGTATACATATGTTATTTATTACACAATTCTGTTAAAATATTCGATTACTATTCAACGTATTATGTAATATTCTATGAAATTCGGAAACAATTTTTATTTTAAACATGAAAAATACTCTTTTCTATCCCAGTTTTTTAATCCTGGCTGAAAAAGTTAAAAATAATTTTAATCATGTTATATAAAATATAAAGTTTCATAGTCTAAAGCGTAGATTGCTCGATATCTGTCAGGCGAATCTTTAGTCCGAAAACTAGCCGGAACTCTGTTTCTGACTAAACTCATATAAATTATTGGGATCCTTTATAAAACATTTTTAGTCTACTCCGATAATTCTCATTCACGTACTCTTCGAAATGTATCGATTTAACGATTGTTTTTTTTAGATTAATAAATTGAATCTGTTCGGTGCTTATATTAACGATAAAAAATACTAAGAAAAAATAAAATTGATAAACGGTGCCTAGATTTTTACATATTCGTTGTGTGCGTAGTCATGGTGGGGATAATAAAATCGATGCCAGCGCTTTAAGTGAAAAATTTTGGAGATAAAGTGGGCTGTTATGACTAATTTGCAATTATTTACATGTTAATGATATAGAAACTGTCAAATTAAAATGATTGAAAAACACTAATTAATTAAACTTAATGCATTAAAAATTGTGAAAATAAGAAATCAAATTGTACAAATATTATTTTTCAAATGTTAATTATCGTAATTATTTATTTAAATTTGTGAAACAAGAATATTAAATTTTAAATGTAAGTTTTCAATGCAATCCACACAATTATATATGCATCCATTAATTCTATAATTAAAGTAGTGTATCGTTGTCATGGAAACGAAATTCACGCTCGGAGCGAATATTAAGGAAAAACGGGTTACTAAACAAAGGTTTTCATAGACAAGACTTTCAAATTTTTTTAAAAATCCGTTAAATTAATTTAAAATTATCAGACCAAAAACTTTTTAATCTTTCTGATTCGAAACCAACGGTACGGAAATTTTCGTTGCAGGCTAAAAATGCTTTTTTGAAATAATCCCAACAATTGATGTGAGTTGCGTTAGGATCAGAGTTCCGAGCCATTTTTCAACATTGGGACTGCAGAATTAGGTTTCAAAAAGACTGATTAGAAGAATGCATGAATAAATGTACTTTACGATAAAGTAATAAAATTAGTTAACTATATATTATACTTTTTGGTCCGTTTTCAAAAGTCGATAAGAAAAGTCGTTGTAAAAATTTGAATTTTTTAATAACGATTCTTATTTTAGTTTTCCAAACTCATTTTTTTACATAAAAGGTAAATGATACCAACATTTTTGTCTTGAAAATCGGTTGTATACAAACCACCTGCAAATCAGTGTACTTTATTTTTTCAAAAAAGCTCAGAAACTATCAAACTATTTCCTGAAGGTGTCAAAAAAAATTGAATAGTATCCTTGTTCCGCGAACTCTTTTTATTTTTTCTTAAAAAGTTTTGAGATGAGTAAACCATTATTTCTAAAAACTATTCTAAACTTCATTTGTATAAAGAAACTCTATTTATCATCGATTTGTTATTTTTCAATATGAAACAAATGAGAAAGAAAATGGCACGTTGTCTGATCGTATATGTCGTCTGAAGAAATTTTTATAAAAATTTATGGTTTATTTCCAATTAACCATAAATCTTCCACACATTAAGTTCGTTATTATTTGTGCGTTGTTGGATATAAGTGTTATATGACGTATTTAAAAATTATGTCTTGTTAAAATTTATTGTCATAAACTCATAAATATAAATCCATTCAATTAGTAATACTTATTATTATTATTTTTTATAAAGAAGTACAAAAACTTCATTATGAAAATGGATTGCGATAAATTTCTATTGATTATCTCATTAGAATAAGTAATCGATTAGTTTTTTGCAAGGAATTTTTTTTAGATGGTAAATACATACGAGTATATTTATAATTCATTTGTTACAGATTTTGTAATGTTTTTCTTTGATTGTAAATCCAGTAAATAAATAATTACTACAGGTGCCAATCCACTTTTTATTGAATGTTCAAAATAAAGGCCCTTAACGGGCGGAAGTCTAGAATTGTACAAATTTGTATATTTTTTTTTCCCGAACATTTTATACTATTAAAATCCACAGAGACATGTTCTAAATACATATTTTTATCTAATATTCATCTGGTAACTTCTTTTTTAACTCGCTGATTGAGAACTACTGACATGTTTTTAAAAGTAAATTATGGGTAGGTACACAAACCTAAACAACCGTGATGTATCTCACGTTTAGAGATGGTATCAATCATTCTCATTATAACTTTGCTTATAAACATGGCCATTTTAAAATACCCAACTGCTCCGTATCCACTCAGGAAAACTTTCAATAGAAAATTCTCAAGAAAAGTTGTCGAGCTTGAAGGGGGTCATCCAACGATAATCTTCAATTTGACTTTGAACTTGAAAATTTGTTTAAAAGAAATGCCTTATTTGAACCTCGATACAGAAAGATGACATTTAGAAGTCATTTCGGAATCAAAATACAATAATTAATACAATTGGTTATGTTATAAGGGTTGTTTTATTTTGACCTTGAAATGACCTCTGAAAAACAGCTAATATTTTCTGTATTTCTTACAGAAATGCCAATAACTTGTAATTGAGTAGGTAGTTATTCCCTTAAAAAGTTTGTTCTTTAATGGTATTTTGGTTCTTTTTTTTGGGCCCTGAAATAACTTTAAATTATCATTAAAAAAGGCAAGTACCTATTTAATGCTTTTTATCTTTTTTTTAATTAGTTATTATCTTTCAATTTATTACCTTTTTTTTTGCGTTGGACAATTTATTTTGAATTAACCCAAGAGGTACTATGATGTGGATAATTTACAAACAATTGAAGATCTAAAATGTTTTTTATTAATTTTTTAAATATAGAGTATAAGTACTTAAGTATATTTGAAGTCGCCACAAAGCGAAGCGATGCTATCTATAAAAGTTATTGATTTCGATTTTCGATATGAATATAATTATTTCTATCAAAAATATAAAAATCTCCAGTGTATATTATGTGAGAAAACATCTTTTTATATTATAAAATATGATGTACTGCTGGAATATATATAACATTTTTTGAATATTTAAAAAATTTACATTTACATTACACATCTTTCTGACCAAATATAATAAAATTTACATAAATTTTAATCTATAATTATATTATCTCATGTTCGGAGAAAAAAAATATGATAACTACTTTTTTGTTGTTATGTGTATTCGTTGTGTGCGTAGTCATGGTAGGGGTAATAAAATCGATGCCAGCGCTTTAAGTGAAAAATTTTGGAGATAAAGTGGGCTGTTATGACTAATTTGCAATTATTTACATGTTAATGATATAGAAACTGTCAAATTAAAATGATTGAAAAACACTAATTAATTAAACTTAATGCATTAAAAATTGTGAAAATAAGAAATCAAATTGTACAAATATTATTTTTCAAATGTTAATTATCGTAATTATTTATTTAAATTTGTGAAATAAGAATATTAAATTTTAAATGTAAGTTTTCAATGCAATCCACACAATTATATATGCATCCATTAATTCTATAATTAAAGTAGTGTATCGTTGTCATGGAAACGAAATTCACGCTCGGAGCGAATACTAAAAATTATCTTTGACTAAATAAATATAACGCATTTCCTTAATGCATCAATCCATCATTCATGTCGTCAATTTTTTTGAAATGTATTTTTCAATTTACTTTCTGGAACAACGAAAAAAGCTTTTAATCTTCATCATCTGGTTGCATTTATACTATACTTACTGTAGTCTATGTAATTTGGGCTTTTTACTACCTTAAGTAACAAGACTCTTAAATCTTTGTTGAAAAACAACAACAATTTTTGCTCCTGATTTAAAATAAAAAAAAAAAAGAAATAATTTTAAACTCAGGATATAAGTTGCGTTCGTCGCTCGAGGTCACAAACTTGGATTATTCATTAGGACAACATCATAAACAAGTCTGCTAAAAATCAGAACTGCCGGATTTGATGAATACTGTATTGTATAAAGTTACTGTAATACAAGTCTGGTACCAAATAGAAGGTCATGGTACATGAAAAAACTGCAAGTTACATGAAAATCAGTTCAGGCGATTAAAAGTGGCGAATTCTCGTATATTGAGGGGTTTATTATAAAGTTTCAGGTACTTCTCATCTATTTTCATTCATGCAATCATAATGTTCCACAGTGGAATGTGGCGGGGTACATCTACTTAATTATTATAATATAGATATCTGCATATATTTAATTTTAAAATTTTTAACAAGTAACCATTAATTATTCTACCTATAATAGTGTTGAAAACGTTGCTCAAGTGCTACAATATAGTACTCAAAAAAGCCTTTTATTTATAATTCTATATCAAATTTATAAATATAGATGGGTTTTTAAAATTTACATTTTGTAGTAGAACTTAAATTGATAGAGTTCGTAGATACAGGTAAAACGTAAAACTAATTTACCAACATATAAAGAGTAAAAGTATAACAAACAGAGTGAGGCCTATTTGATGTGTGTTAGTAACGCTGTGTGATGTCCATACAAGGATATAGATACTGATTGGTATTGATACTATTGATACATGATGTAATGGATTGTTTGATAGTAATGGTATTGATAATGTTCGATAGCTTTTGATGATAAAAGCTAATTTTAAATTGAAATATGAAACACTATGATCCGGGAGATGCCCGAAAATAAATCGAACGAGATGGTTGCGTGGAGATTTTAATAGCAGTTGAAGATATCGTTCTGTCTACAGTTTTACATCAAAACTTGATCTCGTAGGGACGCGATATGTACACTCAAAAATTCTCAAAATTGAAGTTATTGCAGGGATATATCTGGATCGGAAAACATGGATCGATAAGTAGCGATGGGCATCGATAAGTAGCGATCATGAACATTGAATTTGAATTTTGCTCACCTTCATTCAAACCACCTATAATCGTACCAAATTTCGCTAACATATCGAAATTTTTCCACAAATCATGAGTTTCATAAAGGTACATGAATGAAATTTAATGTAAAGTGGCAGGCAGATTCATCACTTCCTGTCTATATGTTTGACAAAAGACCACGTGGACAAAACCTTTCAAAAAAAAATTTTTTTTTTTTGAGGTAACAAGACTGCATTGATTGGGGTAACAGTTCGAATCTTGTTGCAAGGTAAACAATACCTTTGACTCGTTATCTCTTTCACCGATTTTTCCCGTTTATCTCCTGGACTACTGCTAGTAAGTATATTATTTACTGCGTACATCAGAAACACAAAATCAAAATTAAATGTCAAAAAATAGTTTTTTCAAACTGACTAGTACAAAGTTTTTATTTTC